>NC_135305.1:154945260-155232841 GCF_048772815.1 Callospermophilus lateralis | reverse complement strand
GCAGGATCACATGATCCTTACCCACCAATCAGAAAGCCCCCCAGACAACTGTCAAACCCTTCAACCGTTCAACTGGCATAACTGTCAAACCACCCCCAGCTCTATACATATGCAGAGCTGTTTCTCAATAAACGGGCATTTTTCTCCGACGGCGAGCCTTGACCGTTCTTTCAAACATCCCTCTAGCTGATTCCCAGATCAGATGTGAGTTTCTTGCTCCTTGGTACAAACTTGTGTGTCTGCCTCTGGGCTGCGAGTTGGGACCTGGGTCACTCACTGAGTGACTCCAGCCAGCCATTTCCTCTTCATACACCTCAGCATCCCCACCGACAGAATGAAGGGGACAGACGGGATGACCTCTGAGAGATGTTTCCATCTCTTACCCGTGTTCAGAAGAGGGACATGCCATCCGCCTTTCCCTGCATGACCTGGTAAAGTTCAAGTTTCCCTCTGATGGAACACAGCCTCCCACTGCTGGTCCCTCTCGGGCAGAGACCTGGGTCTGACCTGCAGAAGGAATTCCCCCTCCCATGGAAGCGATTCTGCCAGGGAAAGTGAGCCCCAGACTATCGACAAGTCTGTTTATTCCCATCAGCCCCCAGCTGTCGACATGATCAAAACCTGACTCCTGTCCTCAGAAGGCAGAGATGACTCCTTCCCCCAGAAAGACAGCTCGGCCACTCCCCGGCCCCTTGATGGATGATTGGTTTTCTCATCCATTCACATAGCCTTTATCAGCCCCTCCCATGATGTGTTGTTTCTGTGCTGAGTTTTGCAGATTCTAAGACGAATGATTGGCCCAGTGTAGTGGGAAGAGATGCATCTTCCTCTTCTCTCTCTCTCCTTATCTCTATCCCTCCAATCCTTTTTTCCTTCCTTCCTTCCTTCCTTCCTTCCTTCCTTCCTTTCTTTCATTCTTTCTTTCTTTCTTTCTCCACATGCATTTATTGAGGGGCTGCTATGTGTCTGGCACTTTGCTAAGTGCTGAGAACAGAGATGAAAATAATATGGTGCCTGTCCTCAGTGAGCTCCTAGTCTAGAGGAAGACAATCTGAGAAGTGACCATGTAGAAGCAACCGTGGAAGCAAGGACATTGTGCGTGGCTGCTGGGGACAATGTACCTTAACTGGTGGGGTGGGGAGGTCAGGTCAGCTTCTCAAGGGAAAAGAGATCTGAATTGCATTTTGAAGAAGGAAGGGACATCTTCCAGGCAGAGCAGTACAGGGCTGAACAGATGCTCCAAGTAGAGATGGCAGCGTGTCCTATGTCCTGAAGATATGGAAAGGTCTGGTTTATGTTGGCAACTGTGGGCCATTTGATGTGACTGAAGTGGACATTCAGGGGTGTGGGAGTGACATGAGATAGGAGAAGGTGACGTCAGCCCAGGTCCAGCCTGGACGCGTGCGTTGTGGTTAAACATTTTCATCTGAATCTTGCATCTTTGTTTGAGCAAGATCTGGACTCAGTTGCTATGCATGGGACACCAATTTTTAGCATAAGTCGTCATGATTTTGTAACCTACATAATGATCATCTTTGCAGATCATCTGTGGAAACTTCTTGAAATCTGCCAGTCCACAAGTGGAAGTTCAAAGAGCAGAGACTCCAGAGGGGGCCAGATGACCCATTCTGTTCCCTCCACTCCCTCATATGACATCACCAGCCTCTGACTTCCTTGAAGTACCTCACATGCCCCACTGGCCTGTGAGAGCCTCTCTCCAGGTCATAGCCCAACCACATAAATCCTCATGTCACTCAGATGGTATTGCACTTACCCGGGTGTGGTCATGAAAAAGGAATCAGCTTTCCAGGTGGAGCAAGAAGGCTGCCCTTCTGTTGACATCAGATCAGAGTTACCTCCAAGGTGGCCTTGCCTGGGAGGTGGCTAGAATGAGCTAGAACATGACCTGCAACAGTAAACCTATGTCCATGTGGTCAGGTATCCCCTGCTTTACACTCAAATTGGTTTCTCCTCCACTGGGTCAGAGATCTTACTGGGGGGGGGGGGCATTATCACAGGGAAAGTCTCAGAGCCTGGGAAGGCCAGCTGTACAGAGAGGAGATGTGCATTTTTCTCATTACACAAGCAGAGGGTGAACCTCCACTTTCAAAGTCCTAAATTTTCCCCCCAGAGGTAACACCAAACTTGCAGATTTGTTGCCAGGATTAAAAGTACTAACAGATTAAAAAGACTTCACAGTTTGGGGGAAGATGGACTTCTCCCTATTTCTCCCTCTAAGTGCAATGGAATTCCCTGGATATTGTATATAAGTACATAATAAGGCAGCAGCTAGAGGTTCACAATGAGTCCCCTGAAACTCCTTTTGGCTTCATATATCCCAGACTGGGACTTGAAGAAGCTAACATGGATGCCATTGGGCTCAAGACATAAACTTACAGGTTCAAAAATCTGAGCAATGCCCAAATGTAGATAATGTCCACTCTCACTGCTCCTGTTAGACTTAGTGCTGGAAGTTCTAGCCATTGCAAGAAGACAAGAAAAGAAAATGAAGAGAGAGAGAGAGAGAGAGAGAGAGAGAGAGAGAGAGAGAGACAGACATGCCAATTGAAAAGACAAAAATAACACTGTCCTTATCTGCAGATAACATCATTGTCTATGTAGGAAACCCCAAAGCATATACAAGAAGCAAAATAAAAAGGAAACCCCCTTGGAATTAATAGAATGAATTGCCAGTTCAGCAATATAGCAAGACACAAGTCAATATATAGAAAATAGTTGTATTTCAGTCTGCTTGCAATTAAGATATGGAAGCCTAAATTTAAAATACACCATTATAATTGCTCAGTGAAATGAGAACAGATATAAATTTAATAAAACATCCACAGAACTTGTATGCTAAAAACTGCAGAATTCTAGGGAAAGGAAACAAAGACCTATAGAAATGGAGGGACATACTTTTGGGAATCAGGCTTTGTCCCCTACAAATATAAGACAAAGTCCAGACCCTCTGGATCTGTGAATGTGACCCTATTTGCAAGAAGGGTCTTTGCTGATGTAGTCTAGTTCAGATGATGTCATAGTGGTGGTCCCTCACCCAGTATGACTTTCACGTCTATTAGAAAAGGAGAAGACAAACAGAGATCTACAGGAAAAGCACCACGTGACAAAAAAGGTCGAGACGAGATTGGAATGTTGTAGCTACAAGCCAGGTGATGCCAAGAACCGTGACCACCACCAGAGGCCGGGAGGAGGCAAGGAAGGGGTCTACCTAAAGTCTCAGGGGGAGCTTGAGACATGGCTCTGCTAGGACCTGGGTTTCAGATGAGGAGCCTCTAGAAGTGGGAGAGAATAAATTCATGTTTGTTTTTTAAAGCCACTCAGTTGATGGTACTTTCTTACAATAGCCCTAGGAAATTAAAATATATACCATGTTCATGGATTGTAAGGCCCAACATAGTCAAGAAGTCAATTCTCCCCAAAATTGCTACATAGGGTTAGTACAACTCCTACCAAAACCCCAGCAAGATTTGTTGTAGGTAAATACAAGACTGTCTAATAAAAGTTATTTGAAAACCCAAAGGAACTAGAATAGAAAAAAAAAATCCCACTTTTGAAAAGAGAATAAAGTGGAAAAAAAAATTCTACCCCATTTCAAAGCTTCTTATACAGCTACAGTCATCAAAACCATAAAGCATATACAGATGGCAGATAAGCACATGAAAGACGTTCCGTGTCATTAGCCATTAGGTAAATGCAAATTAAATGCACAATGAGATACCAATACACTCTTATCAGAATAAAAGAGAAATGGTGACGAAGCTAAGCCCTGGTTAGGATACTGAGAAAATCAGGGATTCGTGGCCTGCGGGGGCAAAGCGGTGCAGCCTCTCTGGAGAACCATTTTTCCATTTTCTTTAAAAAACTAATCATGTCATTACCACGTTATCAAGAAATTGCACTCCTGGGCCTTTATTCCAGTCCAATAAAAGCATGTTGTACTTAAAACCTGTGCACAAATGTTTATAGCAACTTGGTCCACAATAGCCAATGACGGGAAGCAAATTAGTAGGTAGTGGTTAAACACACTGTGGACCACCTATGTCACAGAACACCACTGACGGTGGCTTCCTCCCTCCCTTCTCCACCTCTATCTTCACCTGGCTTTGTCCTCTGTGTCTGTCCTCGCCTGTCCCTAATAAGGGTATTTGTCATTGGACATCATCCAGGTTGGTCCCTCCTGGAGACCCTTACCTTGATTACATCTGCAAAGACCCTTATTCCTGATACGATTGGATTCTGAATCTCGGAGTGACTCTGTCTTTGGGGATGGGGACACCATTCTGTCCACTACATTGTCCTCTTAACTGCCCCCCAAGGCCATCTGAGGATGCACACTTGGATCCCGTGTTTGCCTCGCTGTGGAGCTGGTCTCCGGCAAGGAGAGGGGGTGCAGATTCCAGCCAGGACGTGGGCAGAGATGCTGGAAGCTCTCGCTCCCGCTCTCGGCCGCTGTCGGGCTGCTGATTCTTTAATAAACACTCAGGAGGAGAGGTGTTAGGATGAGGAGTGTCTTCTGGGCACCTCCACATGGGGCTTTCCAGAATCAAAGAGGCACGGGGCACGTGGCTGTCACCTGTGTGGTTTTCATTACGCAACAACCCTTCACTCTGGGGTCCAAACAGTGCCGGGGTTTGATTCCGGATGCCATTCCTTCCACAGCTGGATGCCAACTGGTAGAGCTGATGAAACAGCTGGGACCCTGGAGGGACCTGGGGACAGCAGAAAAGGGGCGGGAGTCGCTGAGGAAGCTGGTGGGGGGGCTCCTTCCTGCTCGGCTCACTCTTTCTGCTGTCTCTGATTCCCTGCCCGGTCCTGACCCCTGCCCTCTTTTCTCTCTGCAGGACCACATCCCTGTCCCTTACCAGCCAGACTCCAGCAGCAACCCCTCATCCACGACGTCGTCCACGCCGTCCTCACCAGCACCACCGCTCCCTCCCAGCGCCACGCCGCCTTCTCCCCTGCACCCTTCCCCGCAGTGCACGAGGCAGCAGAAGAACTTCAACCTGCCAGGTACCTCCAGGCTCAGGGAGATGCCAGTCACAGAGCGTTGGTGGCGCAGAGGTGAAGGAGGGGTGGGGTCCATGCCAAGGCTGGGATGGGGCTGGTCCTTGCTGGAAGGCAGTGGGCTGATGACCAGAGAGGGCCAGGGAGGCTCATGGCAATGGTAAACCTTTGCCATAGGCAGGACAATGGTCATATGTGACCTTATTTACTCTTTAGAGGAACCAGGAGGAAGTATACAGGTCTATTTCAAAGATGAGGAAACTGAGGCACAGGGGGCTTCAGGGACTCTTAGAGATGGTCTTTTGGTCAACAGCACCCGGTAGCTTCCCTAAGTTGCAGGGGGACCCTCTACTCTGGAACCAGTGGCTGTCCTATGAGTCAGGTGTGTCGAAACGGACAGCGTGATTCTTGGGGTCTGAGAGACACCCACCTGAGCAGGGCTGCCTTCTCCATCAACCCTGATGCCAGGACCCAGCTCTGAATGTGCAGCCTGGAGTCACTTGGATAAAACTCAAGGGGCCAGCGTGGCTGGTTCATTCTGGAGGCTGCGAAGGAGGCTGCAGCTCTTGCCTTCCTCGGCCTCTGGAGGCTGGGCCTGTTCCTCTGTTGGGCCCTCACGGCCCAGCCTCTGCCCATTACCACATCTCCTCTGCATCTCTCTCTGACTCTGACCCTCTGCCCTCCCTCTTCCAAGGACCTTGTAATTGACATTGAGCTCTTCCCGGTGAATTGGGACAGTGTCCCCATCCCAAGGCTCTTTTGTAAGTCCCTTTTGCCATCGAAGGTAATGTGTCCAGGGATCAGGGCAGGGACATCTTTTGGATGGGGACATTATTCTGTCCCCAACAATCTCTCTTATCATGGGGTCTGTGGCTCAGCAGGAGTGACAGGTGTGAACCAAGTCAATACAGGTGTGAAGGTTTGTTACCTACTTCTCCCCCCACCCCTCTGTGGCTCCAGGGCCCCAACTCCTCTCTGACGCCAGGAAGCCAGGAGCAGCTCGGCTGCCCTGCTGCCCGCTCAGGTGTATCCCTGCTTCTGGGTGGTGACTTAGCCACGGAAGAGCAGGTCTCCCGGGACGCTTTCTCTTCTCATCTTTTTTCAGTCATCAGGAACGAGCTGTCCTGTGGCCCAGGGAAGGGTCAAGCCTAGGGTTGGCCCGGGGCATGGAGGCATCTGGGGGGGGTGGCCTCTTGCCAGGCCAGGCCCTCAGACCTCCCAGACAGCTCTTGCGCCACAGCCCAGCCCCTCCTTCTTAGAGGAACTTGACCACCAGCTAATCTCTCCTGCAGACCCAGGATGCTCCCAGCCCGTCAGAGCTCAGGGGAAAGAGATCAGCTAAGCCGCCTGAGAGGAGTTTGTCCTTTTTTTAATCTTGGCCTCTTGTTGGCAAAATGGCTGCGTGCCATCAGAATCCTAGGTTATGTAACGGGGAAAAAAACAGCCCCTGGAGTCGAGTCCTGCAGGTTTTTGTTTCTTTGCGAGCTCTGCTCAGGAACTCGGAGTGAGTTGTTTGCTATTCTGGACACCCCGTTTTCCAGAACCCAAATCCACCTAGACTTCAGCTCCCTGAAGTCACCTGCAAATGGTCTAACCTAAAAGTCGCTGCTGTTTTCTCTGTGATCACAGAGGCACAGATGTGTGTTGCCACAGGTGTGTGTGGCACATGCTTGTGTGAACGGAGTTTGGGATCCTGAGACACTGGGATTGACTCTCTGTCCTGAAGGAGCTTGTGAATCAGTTCCAACCCCTCGGGGTGTTTTATTTCCTTCCCCCAAGCAAAGGACTTAGTGTGTGAAGCTATCTGATTGCCTTGATCATCGATCCTGCTCGTCCCTGAGTTGAGAGCTTTTTGAAGCGTCTGCTCGCTCGATGCAACTAATACATGCCTCCCTCGGGATCCTGGGGTTCCAGGACCCTCTTGAACATCCAGATGCATGGATGCCCAAGTGTCATATGTCACATGGCTCAGTATCCGCGTGGCTCCTGCGCGCATTCTCTCATAGACTTTAAATCGTTTCTAGATGACTCATAATGCCTGATACAATGCAAACGCTGTGGAAACTGTGGTTCTGCTACATTGCTTAGGGCATAATGACAAGGATAAAAGTCTGTACATGTTCAGTAATGTTCAGGACAGATGCCATTTATTTTCAAATATTTCCAATCCTGGATTAGTCACATCTATTGATGTGGGACCTCTGGGTGCCGGGGGGTGGGTGGGTGCTGATTGTTCTTATTTAGACCTACAACATGCTCGTTGGGAACGAGGATCCTTGCCCTGTGTAGAAAGGACTGTTATTGACCCTGTTTTGCCTGTTTTGTGCAAGGACCCTGCAATTCACACAGATTTGCTTTGGCTTTTGCAAGGAACCCACAGCAGAGACAGGATTCCATCCTGCAGGGCCGCCTTCCCGGCCCCAGGCTCAGAACCAGGGGGCTCAGAACCCCCGGGCTAACCCTCGGTGGGCCAGCTCTGAGGGGCAGCTCGTCGCTGGGCGTTATCAAACAGTTTCTGGAAGTGGACTTGGCAGTTCAGACTCATATCTAACCCCATCTCTGTCCATTTCATTTATGAGGGCATCTAAAACTGTGTGGCCTGCTCCCTATTTTCAGACACTGTACCCCAAAGAAATAAGAGGTAAATTAGAAACCTAGTATCTGGGGCTGGGGCTGCAGCTCAGTGGTAGAGCACTTGCCTGGCATGTGGGGGGCTCTGGGTTCAATTCTCAGGAACACATACAAATAAATAAAATAAAGATCCATTGACAACTAAAAAAAATGTATTAAAAAAAAGAAAGGAAGGAACCTAGTATCTGAGCCCCCTGACCCCTGGTGAGTGGCCCAAGGAGCGAAGGAATTGGTAGAGAATCAGCAGCACAGTCCAGACTGTTTCTTGTACATAACTGTTTCCTAAACGCAGGTTTCACTTACGCTTGGGTTAAGTAGAATAATGTCCCTCTCAGGAAAAAGAAAAAAAAGAAAAAAAAAGCCCCTGTCCTAATCCAAGATCTGCGAATCTGCTACTGGACACGACAAAACGGATCTTTGCCGATGTGATTAAGTCACAGATCTCGAGATGTCAGATTATCCTGGTGGCCCTACATGTAATCACAGCGATCCTTATCCCAGGGAGGCAGGAAGGTCACCGGCATAGAACGTGATGTCGGGCACAAGCAGAGATTGGAGGGATGAGATTGGGAGCCCTCGGCCTCAAGCAGCTGGAGAAGCCGGGGGTCAGAGTCTCCAGGGATCCCCTCGATTTTAGCCTTTTAAGACTCACTCCGGCCTCGGGAGCTCCCGACTGGAAGAGGACCCACACTGGGGTTGTTCTCATCCACGAGTCTGCAGTCATGTGCGACAGCCACGGAAAAGCACAGGTCTTGGTGCTCAGTGTGGAAATCTAGAAAGCACAGGAACAGCAGGCATGCTCTTTCTTTCTTTCTTTCTTTCTTTCTTTTTTTTTTTTTTTTTTAAGTCACGGTCATCATTCTGCCAAAAGGCAAAGAATTAATATTTTGGATTGTGGCTTTACAGACTCTGTTGTTTGTAATTATGCGTTTAACAAAATACGACTTTGTGTTCGGGACGACTGGCCAAGCGGGAGTGGTCTGGTTTTAGGGAGCGTGAGTGACCGGGGACATGGGACAGGGTGCTTAGAGTTCTGGTCTCCTCACACACGTTCATAATCCCCTGAAACTTGGGGTACCTATGGAAGCACTCTGGGGGGACAGAGACGTGGAGGACGTGGGAGGAGCCATCTTGGTACCTGGAGGGACTCTCACACTAGTGCTTTCTCTCTCTCTCTCTCTCTCTCAAGCTTCTCACTACTACAAGTACAAGCAGCAGTTCATCTTCCCAGGTGAGTGTCGCGTTTGTGGGCGGCCCTGCCTACAGGCAGGAGCAGCTGCCAGGATGGTAGAGGGGAATGGTGAGATGCACCCCAGGGAAGAGGTAGTGGGGGTCACGGCACCCCAGGATAATGGCTGGATGTGGAAGTGGAGATCAGGGCGGGAGGTCTCAAGGGCATCAGGGGACCAACGTGGTCCCCAACCACAATGAAAAGCCCTAGAGGGTGATCTGCTGTGGAAGGCAGAGGAGGGGTCACGTAGCAGGGGAGAGACGGTCAGAGAGGCCCTCGCTGGAAGATGGGAGACCAACTGGCCCCCGGTCCCAAGGGAACTCAGGAGTGACGGAGATTCAGAGGTGACCAACTGGCCCTCCTGGCTAGATGTGTAGGGGTTTTGGCAGCTCTCCAGACCACAGTGGTGGACTGTGTGCAGGGGGTCACCTCAGCGTGTAAAGTCCCAGTGGTTGAGGAAGGGACAAAGGGGATTGGCTGGCCCCCGGGACCCGGATGGATGTGGTGAAGTGTTATTAGGAGTCCGGCCTCTGGGGGACAGTCTGCATTCCAGGTTTGGTTTCTGACTGTTGGATTTCACGCTCAGATGTAGTGCCGGTGCCAGAGACGCCAACCCGGGCGCCCCAGGTCATCCTGCATCCGGTGACTTCGAATCCAATGTAAGTGGAGCAGAGGCCACTGTCCCCTGCCCTGTGCTATGAAATCTGGGCCTTCGGTCTGCTCTGGTCTGGTCTCCTTCCTTCCTCTGGAATGGACGGGGCGGGGAGCGGGGACACCTGGCAGGACTCGGGCAGAGAGAAGGAAGGCCAGGACACACAGGCTGAGACGGAGAGGAGAGAGCGTCACCCCCACTAGCCAGCTCTGCCTGTGTCTCTGGCCCTTGTGGCAACTAGGACCCTCAGGACCCCGGGACCCCACTTCCTGGGATTAGAAAGAACTTTTCTAAGGCAGAACGTTATGAAATGGCACTTAATCTAGGTCATTGTCCCTCCCCCTTTAAAAAGTGTCACTTATATTTATACGGGGGATCAGTAAGCGATGACCTAGGACAGAAATCCAACCTGTTGCCTGTTTTCACAAATAAAGTTTTATTGGCACCTAACCAGCTCATTTGTTGGCGGTGTCTTTCCCGCGGCTGCTTTCCCAGTAGGCAGCAGGGTTGAGTCACTGTACAGAAGCCAGCCCTGTGGCCCTGTGGCTCTGTGGCCCTTGACAGAAAAGGCTCGCCACCTCTGGTTTAGAGCCCGGTGGAAACAGCGCAGACTCCATTCCTCCTTGGGATCTGTGAGATATGCAGGAACCCGGCCTGGTTATCTTTCATGCTGGGAGGTCACATTTTCCATATTGTTCCAGACTCTTCCTAGACGTTATTTTTTAATGACAGTGAAATGTCCTACCAACTCATTTCCATGACCATGTCCCCTCTTCCTGAATTTCCATTGAGTCCTGTATTCCACTGCTGTAAACAACACTAGAATGAACATCCTCGTGTGCAGCCCCTAGGGAGGCCGGCCCTCTCTGCAGATGGTCTCTTCCCCCTTGGTCTCTTTGGCTGTGGCTGAAGTCTGCGGTGTCTTAGGATTGGGCCCGTTCCCAACATCCTTTTTTGCCTACTTGGTTTCTCTTCGGGCTCCTGAAGCTGCTCCATCCATTTGGACCTGCCTTAGTACGTTGTTAAAGAACCAAATGGCACATCTCTGAAATCAAAGGAGCAGCAATTTGCTGGGGGACATTGTGCTGACACCTCGCTCTGGATCATTTCTCTGCAGCACAAAAACCAACTCCACCATTTGTGCAAGACAAGCTCCAGGCTATTAACTGAGGGTCAGGGAGTGTGTGGAGAGCAGAGTCAGGAGCTCCTGAGGTCCACTGAGATGCTTAGAAGGGCGGGGACTCGCTGTTCCCAGAGGGGACTCATCATACAGCCCTGGCTGCTGGAGTCAGTCTTAATGCAAAAGGAGGAGGACTGCCAGGCACCAGGAGGGGGGACTCCAGCTGCATTGTCCCACCCGGGGGCGCTGAGTTCCTAACCTGTCAGCTGTCACCGTGCAGTTTCACGGGGCCTTCCTAGGAGGCGCTATGAATAACTGGACAATGCACACACTTTGTGATGTCCTCCTTTCCCCCCTTTTTGAGATCATGGTCCTTCCAAACTCCCTCCAGCCAGGACCCCTTCCAGGAAGTGGGTTGATTCTGTCTGCAGGGTCAGCAGCTTCCTGGAACCTGTGGGTCTGGATGCGCGGAGGGTCCCCACACACAGCGAGGGGGTGGGCAGAGGGAGTCTGCTCAGCTTCAACTAGAGGACTAGGGAGGGAGCGAGGCCATCATTGTGAGTCACTTTTCCTACCTGATCCAGCTCTTGTGGGCCTTCAGTAGCCCAGATGCTACCTGCCCTCCTGCACCTGGAAACATACCCTCCCCCAGGAGTCTGAAAACAGGTCCCAATTCACACTGTGTCCACATTCCATCACCAAACTACCTGTCCAACAGTCCCTGCACCCAGCCCAGACCCAGTTACGCCATCAGCACGCAGCACCCTCCCTAATGCCAACATGTCCACCCAGCTCACACACACACACACATACACACACACACACACACACAAAACGGCTACTGCACAGAGCTCACTCTGATCCACATACACAAACCCACACCCAGCACCCCAAGTCCGGCACCCACACACCTAGAATCCAGCTGCACTCACGAGCCTTCAGATGCATCTCTCTCTCTCTCTCTCTCTCTCTCTCTCTCTCTCTCTCTGTCTGTCTCACACACACACACACCTGACTCCTCCCGTCCACCACCGTCACCTTATATCCATTCCACGCACACCAGTTCTGTGTAATCGACAAGGTCCAGCTCCAACCCCGTGACATTTCAAACACGTCCAGCAATTCCCTCTCCTTGGGGTCTCCACCACACTCCATTGCTTCAATTCACACCTCACTTGGGCCCCTGTTCCTTCGAGCCCCTCTGCACAGTCGCTACCAACTTGCCTTCATTCTCTCAGTAGAATGGAACCGTCCCTAAATTCCCCCAAAGTCACGAGCCAGCCAGACCCATCCGATGTGTCTCCCTCTAAGGGTTCGGTGCTGCTCCTAGCCCAGGATTTGAGTTGGATGAATGAGTGAATGAGTGAATAAGCAGATGGACAAATGAACAGTAAGATCTTTCCAGAAGATTCTGGATCTGAGGGAACTTTAGAAACCAGACTCATTCTTTCCCAGCAGACATGCAGGCCTCTGAGAGTTCAGGCCCCATCCCATCAAGAGACCCCTCAGTAGCAATAACGAAAAACGGGCCCAGAAAAAAATCTATCGAGAGCAATGTCCCTGTGCCCTTTGTGGGACTCGGCTATGAATGATTTCAGAACCAAGTATTGAAATGACACGTGAGATGAAGGCTTGGAGGGAGGACGTCCATCTTGGGACACTTCTCCCGTGGCGAGCTTGAATACACACACCCACCGTTCCACCTAAGGGTCCCATTTATTTTTCTTTCTTTCAAGCTTGGAAGGAAATCCATTACTTCAAATTGAAGTGGAGCCAACCTCGGAGGTGAGAGCCAGGAGCAGCCTTTCCCAGGGGCTGCCCACCTGGGTCTTGGGTGACGCAGACAGCTCGGGCGGGTGGGAGGCGGGTGCGGTGGCTGCTTGATGGATGTTCCCACTCTAGGACAATAACCGGGTGCTGGCCCCTCCCGGCACCGAGCCTAATGGGCCGTTATATGGTGTGTACGGTGCAGAAGGCGAAAATTGGCATGAGATTTGCATTCTTAGTTGAAAAATTAGCCCAGGGCAGGGTGGGTACCAAGGGGGATGTGCCCCGCTGCCTTCCAAAGAATACGTGGCCGGGGGAGATGGGGGGGCCCAGGGATACTGGGCTTGGCAGGCCGTTGGGAATGTTCTGGGGCTCCTCTCTGCCTGCCCAGAAATTTTATTTATTCTGAAGGCATAAATAGAATGTCCCTTGGTGAGAACCGTGGAGTCCCGTCCCTTGACTCTGCTAGTGTGTCCTGAACTTAAAGGCATAGAAGCAGGGTTTCCAGGGAAAATCAGGTCCTTTGGGGGGGACCATATGGTCACGACACAAGACCTGTGCTAATTGTCCTCATCAGGCCAAAGAGGGCAGCTTCTCGGGTATTTGGGGTCAAGAAGATCATACCCAGTTAAGTGGCCATTCTCTCAGGTTGTCTTATGAGGTCCCAGGGCCCCTGGAAGTCCCTACTGGCTGGGACACATTCCCACATTGCAGCCAAAGGATCCAAGAGTCACAGCATCCCCAAGCCCCAGGCACTCTGAAACAGCACTCTGGGCGGGTGGGTCCCAGAACCTTGGGTAGCTAAATTCGGAGATGGTCAGATCTGAGCATACTCGTCAGGTTGACATGCCAGGTAAAAACACAGATTCCTGTCCCTGGCCTGCTGATATTTTGACTCCGTTCTTCTGGATGGGGCCCAGGAATCTGTATTTTCTCAGGGCTCCGAGCTGGTGTTGGGTGCAGGTGCTCAGGTCCCTGCAAAGAACTTAGCCGCTCTCCATCTCATTGAATCCTTCCCCACCCCCCAGGGCATATTTTATCGCTTCCACTTTCCAAGGAAGAAAGGGCCCAGAGAAGTAGAGCAACCCCCCCCAAGGCCACACAGAGCCCAGCGGCCAGCTCACTCGGTCTGACTGTGAAGCCCCGTCTATTCACAGGACAAATGCCAGGCTCCTTCCTGCTACTGGAGCCTGGGGCCTCTGCCCTGTGGCTCTGTCCTCTCCCACGTTCCCCAGGGCTAGAACCACAGAGGTCTCAGCAAACAGAAGGCGTGGTCCCCTTACATTCCTCTCCCTAGTGTCCCCCACCCCCAGCACCAGAGTGGGGCTCACGGATCTGCCTCTCAGGATCTCCTTTGTCTTACGATTCTGGACCTAAGCCACCTGGGGACACACAGCTACGTCTGCAGCAGCCACATGGAGATGCCATGTGTCCAGACCCCCTGGGGACCCCGAAGGAGGGTGGGGTGGTGGCCGCGGTGGCAGCAGTGGCTCTGACCTCCCCCCCCCCCCCCCCCCCGCTCCGGCCACAGAATGAAGAGGGCCGCGACGAAGCCGAGGAGTCGGAAGACGACTTCGAGGAGATGAACCTGTCCCTCCTCTCGGCCCGGAGCTTCCCGCGCAAGGCCAGCCAGACCAGCATGTTCCTGCAGGAGTGGGACATCCCCTTCGAGCAGCTGGAGATCGGTGAGCTCATCGGGAAGGGCCGCTTCGGGCAGGTGTACCACGGCCGCTGGCACGGCGAGGTGGCCATCCGGCTGATCGACATCGAGAGGGACAACGAGGACCAGCTCAAGGCCTTCAAGCGGGAGGTGATGGCCTACAGGCAGACGCGCCACGAGAACGTGGTCCTTTTCATGGGCGCCTGCATGAGCCCGCCGCACCTGGCCATCATCACCAGGTCAGTCCCCTCCGGCTGCCACCGCGGCTCCGGGTGCAGTCAGGAGACGCGGTTCTGGTTAATCCCTCGTCTGGCTGACAGGCGGTGTCCAGGGGTACCGCAAACGGCTTCCTTGCAATCTTTAAGTCCCCAGGAAATAACCTGTGACGCTGACCTCTTCCCCACAGCCTCGTGTGAGGACTGAATGGGGGGTCAGAGAATCCGGGTGGAATTCTCCTTCTGCTCTAAGCTTTTGTGTAGGGAATCCCTGAGGCTGGCTTTCCTTGTATGCAAAGTGGGTGGGTGACCCTAAACCAGGCAGTGGCCCAAAACCAGCAGTGGCCAACTTTTTCTTCAAAGTATCTAGGAGTAAACACTTGCAGGCACACAGTTTCTGGGGCAGCTATTTAGCTCTGTGCTAGTGCATAAGCCGCCGTCGAGGTGTGCATGAATTTGCATGGCTGTGTTCCAATGAAACTTTATTTACAAACCAGGTGATGGTCTGGGTTTGGCCCATGGGCCGTAGCCTCCTAATTTCTGAACAGAGGCTCTGTGGGTGTTACTGTGGCTTCCGTGGACATCTCAGAGTACATTTCTGATCTTTACCATCACCCTTAGGAACTTCCAGGATCTGTGGTCTGTGGAGAGGTCATGGGTGGAGAATTAACAGTAACAGAATGTCAGATGACAGGGACTTTGGGGACTGTCTCTCTCTGTCCTCACTTGGTGGTGGGAGTCAGGCAATGGTAAAAGATTAGCTTTGGTTTCCCGGGAACAGTTGTGAACAGTCCTTTGGTGTGATTTTGAGCTTTGGCTCTGCTCCCTTATTACATTAGAAGACCTCAGGTGATGAGATCCCAGTGCAGAAGTCTCTGCTCTTGGGAAGGGTCCCAGGCCACTCAGGAGGCCTTGGTGATTGGCGGAGAGTGCGTTATCCTCTGTCACTGCTGATTGTGCAGGCCGTGGTTGACGGGAGCCAGGGTGTCGAACGGAAAGTGCTTGTGGGGGACTAAAGATCCCTCAGCCTTCCTTAAACCAGGAAAAATGGTGGCTGTCACTCTACCCAGGACAGAGGTGACTCTGTAGTCATCCATCAGTCAGGGCTGAGCCATGATGATTGGGCTGTGTAAGCTCAGTTACCTTGGGGCTTCCCAATCCTTGGGCAGTTCTGGGCTGGACCAGGCTCTGTGACTATGGCCACACCGTTGGCTGTGGTCAGCTGGCAGGCGGACAGAGGCCTGATCCATGCTGGATGCAGTCCCTCATTTGTCTGGTGGTGGACAGACCATCAACAGGTGCCTCCGTCCTGCTCCATGTGGCCTCTGACCCCCAGCTACCTGGTTCAGGTTCCTTCCTAGGATGTCCTCAAGTCCCCGAGCACAGCAAGAGGTCAAGGCCTGCACACAGTGTGTGATCATGCCTCTGCTTGGGACGTATTCGCTGGCATCCACTGGCCAGAGCAACCCCTGTGGTCACCAGATTCAAGGGACAGAGAAACAGACTGGACCCCTGAACAGAGGGATCTGTAGGGACAACCTGTGGCCGTTTGTGCGGTCTTCGGCAGCAGGACCCTGGGCTCCCTTTGTCCCCTCTTCTCTAGGAGGTGTCCTCTCAGCAGGAGGCAGGGACCCCTCACTCAGGATGCACAAATTTGGCTGAAAGATGGTCTTGCCCCCCATCTTCTTCCCACTTTCAGTAACCCCACTTTCTCTTGCTCAGCTCCTCCACTTCTGTTAACCCTACTCGAGGGGCGCTCGACCACTGAGCCACATCCCCAGCCCTTTTTTCATATTTTGTTTAGAGACGGGGTCTCCCCAAGTTGCTTAGCGCCTCACTGAGTTGCTGAGGCTGGCGTTGAACTCTCGATCCTCCTGCCTCAGCCTCCTGAGCTGCTGGGATTATAGGCAGGCACCAACCCGCCTGGCCCTACTTTTGTTTTTTCCTACCCCCAAGTTAGAAACTTGTGCCCCCTCTTCTTGACCCTTCGAAGGACCTCCTGCCTCTTCTCTTACTTTTTGAGGCTTTATCCGTGGAGACCTGTTACCCACACCTCTCTGCCTGACTCCCTTGCCCACTCCCCAACGTCTGGCTCATGGGCGGTGGATGGACCCAGTTAGCAGCCACCCTTGAAAAAAACCGAGTGGTCATTATGGAAATGTGTCGCTCACCCCGCCAGCCAGCTGCATCGGCAGCCCCCTCTCCTATTATGCACAAAATTCTGAGCCCCCTCCCCAAGCCCCATAACTACCTACAGATTTCACAAATAGCCCAGCCTTTTCCTGGCACCGAGATAAAGACTCGGCAGCTTTGGGACATGTAATTGGTCTCTGAAGTGTTTTGCTATTTTGTGTGAGAATTGCCAGATGAGCCCCAAAGAGGTGGCGTTTATTCCATATCATTGTGTGGGGTAGATATTTCTCTTCGGGAGGGGCTCCGCGTGCCCCCCAACCCCGTCCAGCGCCGAGTCCACTTGTTGGCCATCCAGAACCCGCATCTGAATATTCGATTGGAAACTAAATATTTGAGTAATTTGATTAATCACTTGCGTGTTCACAGGATGGACTGGCAGAGGTCGATGGTTGGACCGTAGCCAACCGACTAGAATAATTCTGAAGATCCCGGTTTTATTTTACAGGGAGCATAAAACCAGATAATTACCTGGCATATTCCGGATAAATTCACAATAGCATATTCTAGCCAATTACTTAGTAATTATCATCAAAGTTAACGAGTATTTCTAAGATTAGTGTCCTGGTAATGCGATATGCATGGCTCTGGGGATGAGTAACAACCAGCTAGTTACCCAATTGCTTTATCCACAAATACAATTAGCATCGGGATGGCTACATTATTTCACAATTGGGTCATTATGGAATTATGGCCAAGCTATCGACAGTCCGGGCCATTGCTCCTGTTCAAAACCCCAAATGCAATTGGAAAGCCGATAATGAACCGACTGAAGGAGCGCATCCCCCGACTTCCGCCCAGCTGGGATGGGGTTCGCTGGGCCTCAGTTTCCTCATCTGTACAATGAGCAGGTGGCAGCAGCTGTCTGTGGAGGGGGGTTGGTTCCGACTCTGAGGATGTGCTGCCATTCGCAAAGCCGCAGGGAACAGCTCTGGGGGCCAGTGCTTCCCAGAGGGTGGTCTCTCTGGACCCCAGGCCCCACAACCGCCAGGGGACAAGGCCCTTCAAAATGCATGTGCCTGGGACCTGCCTGTGGTCCATTCCTGGCACCTGACCTGAGGCCCAAGCAATCAAGTCTGTAAGCGGAGCCTTTTAACCCAGCTCCAGTTTGGCTCTAGGGAGATGGACCGGCCCTTCTGCCCAGGGAGGCTGAGGAAACGGGGCCCCTGATAGCCTCTGCCCCATCCCTCGGGAGAAGACCACGGAGCCCTCACCTGCTTCCTCTGCTGACGAGTGACCGTGGCCTGGCCCCGCCCCTTGGTGGAAGTCATTTCCCTGGCTCAGGGAAGAGCACAGAGCACCCAAAAGCAGGGTGGGAAAGCAGCCGATGCCACTGGCCTTCGGTGACAAGTGCTGTACTTCAAGCCGGGCACGGCCACGTGCGCCTGTTGATCACTGTGCCCACTTCACAGACGAGAACGCGGAGGCCGCAGGGGCAACAGGAACCCTTGCCCAGTTCATGGAACAGGTAACTGGCAGAACTTGGCATGGAGCGAGGGAGCCTCTGAATGCTGGTCTGGCACCCTCAGGCCCCACTGAGGCTGCCCAGGCCAGGCCGCGGGCAACGGGCTCCCCCTGTGACATTCCCGTCACCCTCGGAGGACTCGGTCACGGCACACAGCTCCAGCCCCCACTGGAGCTTCCGTCATTTTTATTAAGATCCCAAGGATTTTGCACACACCAGCCGGAAAACCCTGGGTCATTAGAACGGAGTTTTGTTTCATAAGTTGGATTTTTTCTGGGGCTTGTGTATTTCCGTTATGCCCTGAAAATTCTGTGAAGGCACACACACATGCACACGTGCACACACGCACACACCCCTCTCCCCCATGTCCCCTAGGTTACCCGCCAGTTCTCTGTTTCATTCTCCTCCTCCTGCTGCCCCCTCTCCAAGAAGTGCCCGTTGCTCCCCGTCTCCCTGCAGAGGACACTCCGTGACATGGGCCTCGCACAGGATCTCTACGGAGGTCACAGAATAGACGGTTCCTCCAAGAGCCCGTCCCCACTCCCTGGGTAATATTCTGGAATTGCAAAATGACTTAAACCAGAGCTTCTGGTCCTGTGGGCCACTGGCCCGCCTCCTGCAGGGACCTGTTAGAAATGGGTGTCCCCCACCCCGGTGCAGAGGGTCCCCGGGAAGCCTCTGACAGGAGCTCATGGGTGAGGCCGGCCACTCTGGAGGAGCCCACTCCTGCTGCCTCCCCAAGCAGGTGAGCTGTCCTGCAGTGGGAGCCCAAGGCAGCCCTCTCCAGGGGCCTGCCACAGGCCTTGACCAGACCCCGCCAGGGAGAGCCAGGCAGCGGGTGAGACACTCAGAACTGGGTCCTTACAGACTCGTGGTCAGTAGGGGTTAGACAAGCAAGGTACGAAAATGTTGTGGTGAGTACCATAAAGGCCACAGACAAGGTCAGGGTGACAGAAGTGTTCCTTTGAAGAGGGCTCACAGGAGGCTTCTGAGGGCGGGG
Organism: Callospermophilus lateralis; assembly: GCF_048772815.1. Classification (NCBI taxonomy): domain Eukaryota; kingdom Metazoa; phylum Chordata; class Mammalia; order Rodentia; family Sciuridae; genus Callospermophilus; species Callospermophilus lateralis. Next base: position 155,213,885 of record NC_135305.1, on the reverse strand, counting down.
TGGGAGGTAAACATTTGAGCTACTATCGACTGAAGAAGAGGAGGAGCAGAGAAGGGGCTGCCCTAGGGCAGGTGCAAAGGCCCTGAGGCAGGAGGGAGGCAGTCATATGGAGGACTGGAAAGAAGCAAGTGGGCCAGGAGGGCAGGGTGGTAGGAAAAGGCCCACAGAGGCCGGATGATTGTGGAGCCTCAATAACCTAAGAAAAGGGTGTGGGGTTTATCATAATGGACTAAAGCAAGATTTCTTTCTAACTTTGTAAAGGGTTCTCTCTCTCCCATTTTTTTTAATGGGTGAATTCCAGAGCCAGGGTTTTCATAAGAGCCATGCTCGGAGCCCCCCTGCTGGCCTGGTTTCTGCCTCCTGGTCCACAGAGCCGGTGGGTTCCGGGTGGTAAAAGTCCTGGGGTGCAGAGCAGGGACACATCAAGGGGACCCGTCACTGGAGGACCCAGGCTCAGAACGGAGCGAGGGGCATCCCAGCCGTCAGTCTGGTTGCATGTCCATCATGTCCGTCATCGAAGGCAGCTGCCTGGGCGTTCCCCTGCATTTGGGAGCACAGCGAACCCCATCTGGGACTTTCCCAGGCCTGGGAAGGAGGGAGCGAGGTCTTGGGGGCGTCATGTCAGCCTCTCACTCTGATGGCGAGGCTTGAGCTCTGCGCCCCAGGAAAAGAAAAGAGGAAGGGAGGACCACATCTCCCCCTGCCCTCGGGAAGATTTTTTAAAATGTCCCATGCATCCCCTCGCTGGGCTGTCGGAAGTCACCCATCCCCTTGTGTGGGGTGGACTTGTGCGCATGCGTGTACCCTCCCGTCTCCGGGCCTCATTGCACAGCAAGTTAAACCAGTCAACATCAGGAGCCACTTAATGGATTATTTATCTCCAAGTCCAAATCAGTTGCTGATTTCCTGCTTTCAGACGGCACCACACCACGGGGGGACATTGGACGGGCAAGTGGGGGCCCCTGTCTGAGGCCAGGACGGTGGACTCGGGGCCTGAGTGACATGTGGACTTCACTGTGTGTCACTTGGTACTTGTGTCTTTCTGATTTTCCCCACCGCCACCACCACCACTTCGGACCGGTTTGATTATCCTAAATATAACGTACAAGAGTTGGGGGGCCCAGCACATGAAGATTCCACTACCCCCCCCCCATCAGCGAGCGGAATTGGCTTCCTTTTTTTGTTCAAAAAGGCTGAATCGCTTTCCCTTTATAAAGCACAGCTGAAAAGACTTTTTGTGTGCGGCTGTCTTTAATTGTGCTGAGATGTGAAGCGCCCTGGGACTGGGGGAGAGAGGCACTATAAATGGAGTGCGTCGTTATCGTCATTATTATCAGCATCTCATGGCCATGTCATGCGCCTGTTGGTAAACAACCGTAGGAGGGACCACAGCCTTGCTGGCCTCAAGGTCTCGGGGCTGGTCACCGCGGGCCTCGCCTCTCCAAGATTCTGAATTAGCAAGCGCGGCCTCTGTCAGCTCTTAACAAATATCGTGGGTCTGGCTGCCCGAGTGACAACTCATTTGTTATCGAAAACAGCAAAGAGAAGGAGATGAAATCCACCCGCAGTGTCTCCAACCACAGAGAGCGACATGAACAAGGGAGTGCCTATCCATCCATTTTTTTTCCTCCCCCCAGAATATATACAGATTCACACTTTGTATGGGTCGGAGTCATGGAAGCTGCTGTAACAAATAGGCCCTCAGCTATGAAGTGTCTGAATATGAATTGATTTCTAAATCTAGTAATAGTTCCAGATGTGTTCCTGGATGATGGGGGGCTGTTCATTGGAGTCTACTGTACACTGAGGCTCAAAGGCCTCTGCTTCTAGCTGAGGAAGAGGAAAGAGCAATGGGAGGGGAGAGCCATGCCTACAAGTGGACCACGTGGCTGGGCTCTGGCCATCATCTGGCTTGGAGTCCCTGGGCCTCGCCCAACAGTCAGGGAGGTAGAAAGTAGCTGATGTATTCCCAGGAGAAAAGCGAGGTCGGTTTTGGCGAATGACCAGGAGGGCTGTGGCACACACACCTGGATGGTCTGTTTCTCCCTGGACAGTAGATTCGTCCAACAAGTGTCTGTCATCACTTTGCTGAAGGACACAGGTACGGAGCCCTCTCCCTGTAAGCGTGGGTCTGCACAGATTCCCTCACCTCCATTCCCTCCGTCTCCTCGTCTATAAAACGGGAATAACACTAATGTCTCTTGCAAGGCTCTGGTAAGAACTTGACCCTCACGTGGACAGGCTTGCAGCTCAGAGCTTCCTGGCCACTAGAGATGTCAATGCCTCGTACCTCCTAGTCACTGTGACAATCACGATGGCATTGGGACGATAATAATGACAGCAACAAGTAGCAGATCGAGTCTGTTTTTGCGGGGTGCCATGACCAGTGTATTGTGACATCCAGGGACCGAGGTAGTGGCTGGAGTGGGACTGCCTGGATTCACGTCCCAGCTCTGCTGCTGGCTTGTGACTTGGCCAGGTCACCAAGCGCCATCCAGTGGGAGGTGTTGAGCTGGGAGCTGGCTGCCCTGGTCTCCAGCTGAGCCGAAAGGTTGAGGCTGGAAATAACCAAGTGTTAGTCACCCGCGTGGACGCGCTGACTGAAGCCGCGGCCTTCATCTGAAGCTGAGGTCATGGGGAGGAGAGGAGGGTCGCCCGAGGACGGAGGCTGGGTGTTGCTGCGTCGGCGTGGCCTGGCTGAGGAGGGACTGGGGAGAAGCTGTGGGGATAATGAGGCCTCCAGAAGGATGTGGACTCAGGAAACCCACCCTGAGTCCCTCCCTCTGGGCAGCTTCCCGTGTCTAGTCCTTCTTATGACACCCCTGGTCCTTATTCTCATCAGGACATTCCATTTCCCTCCTCCACCTTAGAAGGAAGTCCCAGCAGAGCAAGGGCCTCACCTCTATATCCCCAGCACCACCAGCTGGCCCCCTACTCAACTAAGTAATTGCCAGATGGATAAGAAGATTGGGAACAGCATGTGCAAAGGCCTGGGGGTTTGAAGGGAGTCAGACTACGAAGCTGGCGTGTCAGATGCATACACTGAGAGTCACTGGCGTCAAGAAATGACTTAAAGGACCTTGTGAACCAGGCTGAGGAATTTGAACCTTCCTCCTAAGAGCAGGAGGAAAGCCATCCAGGGATTCAACCAGAAGAGTGGTGTGGGCTGGTTGACGTTTTAGAAAGACCACTCTGGGGCAGTCACTTTCCTGAGAAAAATGCCTGTCAACATGCGGACAGATGGTGGTGACCCTGATCAGACATCAGTGGGAGGGACAAAGGCAGGTTTGAATGCCACGTGTTCTAGGAGGCGTGTGGCCGGGCCCCTCTGGGCTGCAGCCGTGAGCCACCGTCCTCTGGGAACAGGCGACTTCAGCAGCCTCACTATTTACTGCAGTTAAAAATAGCCAGCCGCCAGGGTGTGGGCACATCAGGCCCTTCCGTGTTCCCGAGCAGAGGGACGGTTCCTCAGCAGCCCTGACAGGCCGTGGTTAAACAGAAATCGGGGTGCTCGAGGGTAGTAGCTTCGTGGGGAGAGGCAGAGTCGCAACCAACAGCCTCGTCTGTCTCCTGTCTGTCCTCGGTGGAGTTGAATGACACCCACTTCAGAGACTTGTTAGATCCCTGCAAGAGACAGGAACAACAGTGTTCGGCACATGGCAGGGAAACCAGCCTTAATCACAGCTTTGCCGGCGGTCGTGAGCTAGGGAGGACGGGATTGGAACCCGGGACTGTCTGATTCCCACCAGAGGCTGTGTCAAGCCAGCTCATCTTCTCCCCTTCTCAGCCCTGCCTGAATCTGTCACTCTTTCTTCTTTTGGTACCGGGGATGCAACCCAGGGACACTTAACCACTGAGCCACACCCCCAGCCCTTTATATATAAAAGTTACTTAGAGCTTTGCTAAGTTGCTGAGGCTGGCCTTCAACTTGCCATCCTCCTGCCTCAGCCTCCCCAGCTGCTGGGATTACAGGCGTGTGCCACTGCTTCTGGCCTGAATCTGTCATTCTTTCTCATGCCCTACGGACAACCTGGGACCCTCTACTGCTCTCCCCAGCTAAAGAGGACAAAGACTGACCTGTCTCCATGTCAAGTTCCCAGTCCTCACCACCAAACCTGCCTGACCCGTGACCTGGAAATCCCAGCACTGTCCCCTCCCCTCCCTCTCCCTGTCACACGCTCCAGGGTGGTGAGAGAAGGGAGCAAGGGAAAGGTACAAGATCGCGGTTCCCGCTGCTCTGGGGACCTGCTGGGCCCTGGGGTTTGATTTGCTGTGTCCCCAACCCTGCTCCTGTGGCTTCGTCACTGCTCAACTTTTGCTTTGTCCCCTGTCTGATGGTGTTTAAGATAATGAAGCCCATAAATCAAATAATAAATAGCTATTGACTCCTTGTCATGGAGTGTATCAGGATTGATCGGCCACTGGGGATCTTGCTTTCCCCAATCAATGAGGAGCCCTGGGAATAGATGAATCTTGATAACGACCGGCAGGAGGGAGATCAATAGCATATTAATCTATGCATCGGGAGCATAGGTCTTCCAATGTGGAATAAGAGTCTGTTTGGGCCGAAGGGGGATCGAGAGATGGAGGAAGGTCGGGAGACAGAGGGACGGACGTCGGGTGCCCCCAGACGGACAGTGGGTGCTCACTGATTTTCAGCCAACTCAGAAACGCAAGGCGAGGCTTTCTTTGAAGAGAAGGAGGATTCGATGTTTGTTTCTTCCATTCCCTGGATGTGTTCATTGTCCAGAGATTCCTTCAACCCAGTGTCCCATGTCTGACCCTCCAGTGTCACAGAAATCCAAGGGAAAACGGAAGCTATCATGGATGGTGGCCTGGGAGGAAGGGGGAGACCAGACCCCCGGGTGCTGGAGATGCTGGGGAAGAGCTTCCCTGACTACATCAGGCTTGGGGACAAGGTCCAGAGGGCTGGTTGGGGACACTGAGGACGAGGTGCTCCTGAGTCTGTCAAGGGACATGTTAAGGTGGCGTCTAGATTCATCACTGTGCAGACGAGCCCCAGACAGGGAGCCAAGCCTGGCAGCTCAGGTGCCCTGGTATCACAAGCCCCGGGTGCCCACTCTTGATTGGCACCAGAATCCCCGGAAGGTTCCTGAAGATATCTCCCCGTCCCTCTCTGCCCAGTTTCTGATTCAGCAGGTCTGTGACGGGTCTGGGGACTTCAGGTTGATGGTTTGTAACCCTCATCCCAGGTGATGTGGGGGCTGCAGGTCTGGGCACCCAGCACTGGGCCAGGAGAGGGGCACCCTGGGAGCCTGGGACGGTCAGCCGTCCAGCAAGGGGAGCACCAGCAGTTTCGGGGACAGATGAGATGTGGCAGGAACTCTCGCATCGAGGACACCGTGTTGGCCTCTGGTTCCACCACGGCATGGGCTTCCTCTGTCCACCCGCCTGGTCACATCTGACAGCCCAGCCTGTCACCCCAGCCTGTCACCCCAGGGGCACACTGTGCCCACTCCCAGGATGGAGCTAGGGTTCGGGTGAGCACCCTTGTCAGAGGTTGGGGCTGTTTCAGTGTCGCCGGTGACAGTCATCGGGAGGGTTGGGGCACAGCCGGAAGAGCCATTCCCAGGAACAGATCCCCGCTGGACAGAGCTGAGGTTCATCAGCACGGCTGTGCGGAGGCGCTGAGAGTGGAAATGAATGGACTCCGAGGGAATGGCCCCCCTGGGGACTGAGAAGTAGCATTTTCAAAACCAGCCTTTGATGTTCAGCCACCACGGTCCTTTAAAATAAATAAATAAATAAAGGGAGCTCGATGGCTTATTCGAATCATTTTCAGTACCAGGCAGGGGCTTTCCTGGGAAGTGGCACTCTGAATATCCATTAGGGAACCGTGTTTGTTGAGCAGCTACTACATAATCAGCCCGGCACTGAGGACTGTGCAGATGTTTGATTGTTCTTCCTGATTGTATTGGTGCATGTGAGTTGCACAGCATAGTGGGTCTCATTGAGCCAAAACCATACATAATTCAACCAACTCTCCCCACTTTATCAATGAGGAACCTGGGGGGGCTCAGGGAGGTCGGGGAGGCTCAGCCAGGGCATAACCTTCTCCTCTCCACTTCCCAAGCTGTGAGTGCTGCCGGCCCTGTGTTAGGGGACCCCACGGAAGTGACACAAATACATGACTCTTGTCCCATGTAGTAGTAGAAAGCATGTTGGATATGGAATTTGATGTCCTGAACAGATGTTCTAGCCTCTCCCCTTGCTGGCTGTGTGACCTTGGACAAATCACTTCACCTCTCTGAGCCTCGATGTTCCATTTGTGACTCTGGTGGAGAGGAAGGAGTGTATTTCCCTGGGCGACTGGGAGGAGCCAGTGAGACAGAAAAAGACCAAGAACTCTATAAAGTGACTCGTGACTAGGAAATGCGGGAGAATTTTTAAATTAGAAGGTAACAATCATAGTTAATGAACAGGGCCCGGGTGTCCACCACTGGTCTAAGCTCTTGGACTTTTCTGAATGACCAGGCACCCTGGGGCCTTTGGTAAAGGTGGAGCTGGGGGTGGACTCGTGTCTTCACCTCCCTGGTGAAGAGAACTTTCTGGGTGAGTGAGCAGGTGGCAGTCACCCGTGTTCAAATTGCGACCGAGGGGACCCCCCCCAGGGTGTCCCCTTGTTGGGGCCCAGGCTCTTCCATGGTCTCCATCTTTGCTCTGAGACTGAGCGAGGAGAAGCAGCGCCTCCCTGCCCTCCCCTGGCCTCCTCCTCCTCCGAGGATGGCGGAGAGGCGCAGGACTGCGAAGGCGCTCCTACTTTTAATCAAAAGGTTTGTCAGCGAGTCCCCTTCAAAGGCGGATCCATCGTTTCTTGTAGGTGTTCAAAGGACCCAGAGGGACACCAAGGAGGGGAGGGAGCGCTGCCTTCAAAGGCGGGGGGTCCCGGCGTCTTCAGAGCTCTCCTCCAGGGCGGTTATTAGCGCAGCCCTCGGGACTCAGAGGCACGCGGATCAAGGAACCGCGGCCGCCTGTTGGGAAGGGCTGGGGACTGTGGAGGGCTGTCAGGGCGTCTTGATCAGGACAAGGCTCAGAACTGGCGGCTGCTGGGCGCTGCGCAGGATCATCTGTCCTGTCCCTGAGCCCCGCTCTCCGGCCCACCTCCTTGGGTCTTCTCCTGCAGGAACTCTGCTTTGGTCCAGGGTGTCCCTCGGCTTCATCACACCACCTGTGTGGCAGGAGGGGTGGCCTTCCCGCCCGTGTATGCTGGAGGGATCTGAACCTGGCCCAGGGTTCAAGTTCTTCCTCTGCCACCGTGTGACCCGACACAAGCTTACCTTCCTAGCTCTCGGTTTGTGAAAGGATCCCGAGGCACCGGCTTCGTCCTTCATGGGCTGTTTATCCCCTGGTCAGGGCCTCTTTGACCTCCGCTGAACCATTAGCAGTGAGTGACTGCTTGCCTGTCCACGTGTCCACCAGCCTTTATTAGTTTATCCATCTAAATCCCCCAGCCCCTTTACCCACCGTCTACCATTCCACCAGCCTTCCCATCTACCCCAGTCCACTTAAGATCCACTCAAACACCTCATCCATCCTGTCCAGCCATCCATCCCTGTGTCCACTCGTCCATCTAGTCATGTTGTCCATTGACCCATCCGTCCACCCAGTATCCACCCACCCATCCATCCATCCATCCAATATCCACCCACTTTCCTCCATCCATCCACCCATCCAGTATTCACCCATTTCCTCTATCCATTCATTCAATCCACCCTCCCATCCATCCATCCATTTATTTGTCCATCCATCCACCCACCTATCTATCCATTCATCCATCCATCTATTTATCCCTCCATCCATCCGTCCATCTACGTATCCATCCATCCAGCCATATTTACCCAACCATTTACTTCCATCCATCCATCTGTCCATCTGTCCATCCATCTTCCCATTCATCCATCCATCCTCCCATTCATCCATCCATCCATCCATCCACCCACCTATCCTCCCATCCATCTATCTATCCATTCACCCATCTATCCTCCTATCCATCCATCCATCCACCCATCTATCCATCTGTCCATCCATCCATCCATCCATCTACCCATCCATTCATCTGTCCACCCATCCACCCATCTGTCCATCCAGCCATCCAGCCATCCAGCCACCATTAATCCTCCCACCCATCCTCCCATCCACTCACCCACTCACCCATTAATCTAGCCATTCAGCAAATAGCTATGGAGACCTTCCATGAGGCACTGCCAGGTACCACAGGGGAGAATTTGGAGCTTTCCTCCTGGGACATGGCGCAGACAGATGGTGCATCATAATAAAAGCCAACTCCGGGGGCCAGCACCGAGGCCAGGGAGCCAGGAGGCTGTGGTCAGCATCTCCTGACATCCCTGGTTGCAGTCAGAAACACCCTAAGGAGACAGCCCTAGTGAGAAGCAGCACTCGGCTCCTCTGTGGGAACGAGTCCTGGGCCACTTTCCCAGATATGAAAAGGAGACAGACCCCCCCACCAAAGGAAGACCCGGCAGGGGGCACAGGATAAGAGTCACCTGTGCCCACGCGTTTCCTTCCCTTTGGGTCTAACTTTGTGTAACTGTGTTCTGAAGAGGGGGGACCGAGAACCCGGGAAGATGCCAAGGGAAGGGTGGCCTTTGTCCTCTGCCGGGGAGGTGGGTGATAAATGGAGGGGCAGAGGCCGGTCTGAGGGTGGTCCAGGGCAGTGGGTCTTGGGGAGAAGGTGCCAACATGGTAGACCCCGAAGTTGCTCAGCGCCATTTCCCAGGGTGGCAGTGGCGGGTGGGAGGACGGACCCAAACAGGGCCGCTTGCTGCCTACTGTACACCCCATTAACTCCCAGCTCCTGATGATTTATCATGGCAGGCCCGGATTTACTTATCCATTATTTATAGAGAAAGTGTTTGCTAAGCAAATCAGTGGTTCCGACAGGATCACAGCGGGGTGGCTCAGCCCACTCGAGAAAACCAGTCTGATTGACAGCTCCGGCTTGCGGTCTGCAGGCAGAGGGACCCCACCTTGCAACGCGAGGAGTCCCCACCCGACCTCAGAACGGTTCCACGGAGCCCATCTCAGCCTCTCCCTGGGGCCATCCCTTCTGAATTCGGCATTTGGGTCTAGGTTGATGGCTCAGTGTCATAGTGAAGGCCTTTGATCAACTCTCTGAGAGTGTCCTTGGGGGTCCAGTATTGAAATCAGGGCCCCGAGCTGCGTCCCTTAGGGGAGGTGAATGGCCACCGCCTTCTCTAAACGCCAAAGAGCTCTGGTCCTCGGTTCCAGGAAGGCCTTTGAACTGGAGATGGGAAGACCTGGCCTCCCCTTTCCGGATGGCCCTGGGCAAGTCCTTGGGCTCTGCTTCCTCATCTGCAGAATGGGCACAGGAGCCCCTAGCCACACCATTCCCCAGGGCCGGTTCAGTTGGTGGGTCAAAGCGATTTGTCCACAGAACACTGCAGCCCAGAGGGAGGGCAGATCATTTTCCTGGGGATGACAAATTGAGAGAGGTTCTTTGTTTTCCGTCACGGAGGCAAAATGAATGGTTCCAGCTTCTCCGGAGGTTCTGAGCCTTGGCTCAGCGTCAGGATGACCCGGGAGCTTTGGAATTCAGACGCCTTGGCCCTGCCCCGCACGCCCAAGAGTCTCTTGATCTGGAATGGAATAGGGTCTGGGCGTCTTTTTCTGCTTTTTTAAACATCTCTCCTGGTAATTCTGCTGTGGAACCCTGACTTGGAACCTCTGAACAGTTTCCAGAAGGTTCTACCCAGACCCCGATTTCCTTTTCCTCCTGACTCAGAGTCAGAGCAACAGAGATTCCGAAATGCCGCAGGCGGTGGTCTGCCCTGACCCTGTCCTTCCTGGGGAAAAGGCTGGCTGTCGCTCAGCTCTCGGGGACCTGCACAGGGGTCTGAGGAGGGCAGCGCAGTGAAGCTGTCACACTGTGTGCGGGCCACCTCTGCGGCTCACATCACTGTCATTGCTTACTGTGTTGGGCCGGCCAGGAGGATCCCAGGCGCCAGTGGCCCGTGGAGGTTCCCTGGGACGAAATTCTCCAAAGGACAGCCGAAGTTGTGGTGAGAACACTGTCCCCCAGGAGAGTGAGGGTCAGCCAACGATAGTGCTCATGTTGAGGGCCAGACCTCTGCTTGAATGACTCCAGGCCGTCTTTCACCAACCCCACTGAGTGGTTCCACCATCACATTTTGCAAGCAAGGAACCCTGGGTGATTGGTCTTCTGGGGCATGCAAGTCTGGGCTTCCCGCCTTAGTGGTTCCACCCTGGCCCGTGAGGCCTGGACCAAAGACACCCCCCTCCCACCCCTCTCTTCTCATGCTCCCCTCACTTAGTGCCTGAGCACGCTTTGAGGTCATCTCCTCGCTCTGAGCCTCCTCGGTTTCCTCCTTGTCAAAAGAGGATGAGAATTCCTACCTGTCTCACGGGATTACCTGGAGGACTGAAGATGGCGATGTCCCCAAACATGCTCACAGGGTGGGTCAGCGAACAGCTGGGACTCCTTTGTCATTTTCTCCGAGGCATACACAAATCCAAGCTTTTCTCCCCCACTTAGCTGAGTGTCCTTGGGCAAGTTACTGACCCTCTCTGTGCCCCCTCTCCCTCATCTGTACCATGAGGGTAACATAGCTCCTGCCCGCCTCCCTGGGCTGTCGTTCAGGATTCATTGGGTGACATAGGCCAATGCTTTGGGAAACCTAAGCATTAGTCATCATTGTTATCATTGGCAATCGATTCCATTTTTATTTGTTTCTTTTGAATTTTCGGCCTCAACTAGAATGAGAGCCCTGGAGGGCACCGGCCGTACTTGGCCCCCTCCTGTACTATCAGCAACCGTCCTTGATGTCAGAGGTACTCAGCACTCAGTACTTACTTGTAGATTGGATGAACACATGAGTGCTGGCCGCTAGGTACTACACAGAGCTCCTGGAACACTCTGGAGTTTTGGCTACTCCGCCACAGGGAGTGTCTGTGTTCGCTTTTCCGTGACTTGTGACTCCTCCCTGAGACGTGGCCTTCCTTGTCTGTCCGTCTCGTCCCTTCTTTGGAACCGTTGCCAGCTCCCCGGCTCTCACGCCCCACGCGGACAGGAGTTCTGGCAGTTCCGTTGCCCTGGTTTGGGTGCTGCCCCGGGGTTCTGTGTGACTCGGGAGATCACCTGAACAGCAGCTGTGAACCTCTGTCCCCTCCCAGGAGGCAGAGCAGTCAGCAGGGGCCTGGGCGGCGTTGCTCCACCATGGGAAACCTTTGGGGGGACTCCCCTGGGGCGGGTGATGGGGGTGTAGGACCTCCTTCTTGAGTCCCACGGTCATTCTGCTGCTGTGAGGAGCATGGGCAGCCCAGCCAGAGGTCACTGGGGCAAAGACGGGCCCCTTGGACGCCCCGAGAGCAGCGGAGGGCTCCCCAAGCCTCCTGCATGCCAGTCGTATGGGGCTGTGTCTAAGGAGTCTCTGGCCAGGCCCTCCCCCTCCCCGGCCCTCCCGCATCTCTGCAGGAAGCTCCCCCCACTGTGGCCTGAGTGGGACCCGTGTGCCTACCCCTCGGCCTCCTCATCAGACTCGAGGCCTGGCCTCTCTCCTTCAGCTACAGGACTCCAGAGCCCTGCACTGGACCTGGGACCAGAAGGGCCATAGGAACTAAACACGTGTGGCTCTTATTGCTATAGCACCCCCTTATCCACGTGGGGTACGTCCCAGGATACCTGAGAACTGCAGGTAGTACCTCCCCTATAAGTTAATGACCTTTCCGTCCTAACTAAGCACTCACGTCCTCTGGCTCTACCTTTTGCAGTCTGAGATGTGACAGCAGAACAGCACAAATTTGTTTTTCCTTCTTCACAATTTTAAGCATTAAAAAAAATTGTTCTTGCTGTAGATCTTAGCAACCTCAACATTTTCTTTCCTTGTTAAGTTCAGTACTCTCAGATTTTCACTTAAAGGCAATGCTATATGGCTTTTCTTTGGCATAACCCAATTGCTAGTATCAGTGTTTTTTACACTTTGGGGCCATTCCTAAGCTGAGTGATGATTGCTTGTATAAGCACTGAGGTACCTCGATAGGCAATCAGATAGCCAGGCAGATTCTAAGTGACTAACAGGCAGGTAGCATATACAGCATGGATACTCTGATGCACATCCTGGGCAGAGTTGGGATGGGATGGAGTAAGACATTGGAGATTTCATCAGGCTACTCAAAATGACATGCAATTTTAAATTTATGATTTTTTTATTTTTAGAATTTTTCATTCAATATTTTTGGACCACATTTAACCTTGAAACCACAGAATCAAAACCATGTATAAGGTGTTGGGGGTACTACTATAACCTTATTATGAATATCTCTATTTTCTTCTGTACTCCCTGTGAGCCAGGCACAATAGTGACACTTGAGATGTATTATCTAATTTAATTTCCAGAATAGTGAAGCAGGCTTATTAAACCCAGCCTGTGGATTGAACCCTGAGGTTCCAAAAGACAGAGCAGCCTGTAGTAATGGAATCAGGATTCACGCCCGCACATTTCTCAAGAAGATAGCATACGCACACTGCAGATGAGGATACCGAGATTCAGAGAAGTTCAGTACCATGCCTCTGTTGCTCACCTGAGGGGTGCGAGTGTCCGGGTCTGCATTTTACACTGACTCTCAAGAGCTCTGTCCGGGGCTTCTCTCTGGTTTCTGTTCTGGCAGGAGAAACATGGAGATTGGTTCTGGAAGAGCCCCCAGAATGGGCTCCCTTCTCCCCTACAGGGTGGGTGCAGCCAGGCTGTGACCAGAACAAAGCTCTTCTGGGTCCAGTAGGAATGTGTTTGTGAGGCTCTGGAACTAACAGACCCTCCCATTGAACAGAGAAGGAACTTACAACTGAGCCTCACAAACTCCACGTTGGCTACAAGGAAAACGAGGTGACGCTGACTAAGGTGATGTTCCAGGCTGCCAGAGAGACTGTTAACTTGTGATAGAGAGGACATTAAAATCCATAGTCTCCTTCTTCCGGGCTCCTGGAGGACATAACATATGAAACCACCTCTGAGAGTCTTGACATTTAGCTGCTAATTTTGATAGAGATGTTTCCTTGGGCCCCATATTAGTGGCCTGAATATCGACTTTGAAGATTCCTGCCCAGTTGTAGATGATCAAAACCCGTGTCCCCAATCAAAATGTTCCAAAGTGGCTTTGTTAATAAACCGTGTATTCATTCATTCATTCACTCGTCCAGCTGTCCAGCCATTCAGCTCAAATGGCCAAGAGGCCGTGGGTCCTGGGATTACAGGGCTTCATAAGGTACACCTGTCCTCAGTAGCTGCGGCTGCAACAAAGATACAAAAACCCACCGCAACCGTTGCACCAGGTAGGAGTCGTGTAAACGGGTGTGCAAAGCAGGGGGAGAGACCTCAGAGGAAGGGACTCACCTGTCCTTGAGATGGGCCGTTCTCGGAGAATGAGACCTTTGGGAAGACTTGGAGAATAGGAAATCAGTGGGTCTTGGTAGAAGGGACGGACCGGTTAGTGTTAAAAACAAAACTCCACATCTTCCGATTCAACCAACCACAGATCGAAAAAATCCACATGGGAAAAAATTTCCAGAAAGTTCCAAAGAACAAAACTGGAATTGACTGCCCGCTGCAGTGAATGCACTCTAATGGTGGAATGCGTCAAACCCTGCAGAAGCCTCCTGCGATCTCGTGCATCCTGGGTCTCCCTCCAGCACACGCTGACTGAGCCCGTTTCGTCTCAGGGCTCATGGGGCACTGTGGACTTAGAGCGCCTTGCTCACATTTGCACTGGGCAGGTCCTGACTTTTTTTTTTTTTTTTTTTTTGGTCATTACTCCCTAAACACAATAGCATAACAGCTATTTATTCTAGTATGTGTGCTGTATTAGGTCTTGTTAGTTCTCCAGAGGTGAGTTAAAGAGTATAAGATGGGTGAACGTTCTAGGTGCGTGTCCATGGATTTTGGTTTCCTCTGGGCTCCTCTGGCCCTGTGGACCCTGGAGGCACAACTGTATTCAGTTGGCCAGTATAAACAGTGTGACTGGGAGGTATCCAGTGGCACCCCCAAAGCCCCCAAGGGTCTTGTCCTCATGGATGAGTCTCAATGATAATGAGTACACAGGACTGGGCCCTACTGTGCGCCGGGCCGTGGGCTCAGCCTGTTGCACACCCTATTTTATGTTATCTTCATCCTTGAAACTTGGGGACTAAAAGCTGGAGTGCCCGTGGGACTTAAGAAGGCCTGAGAGGACAAGATTACCCAGAGCAGCGCTGGGAAAGAATTCTTTCAGTGCCCTGAGGTTCAGAGCTTAAAGGAAGAAAAAAACAACCTCGAATGAACTCCAGTGAAGATTTTGGCCCGTCTCGGAGAAATTGGCACAAACTTACATTTGGTTCCTGCCCCTTTCAAATTGGGTTTTGGAGGATGACAGGACTTTCAATTGAAACAGATTTCCAAGGTGAGGCTTGGGGACTAATGGAAATACGTGTAATAGGATTACACCGAGTTCTCCTCTTTCCCATGAAGATGCACCAGGGGCGCGTGACTGCCTTTCAGGGCTCCGAACCTGTGTGTTTAATCTCTCTGGACATTTATTTTCTGTTTTCAAATGATTGAGAGGGGAGGTCACATCCCCGGGGTGACTCGCTTTCTATCTGAGAGAAGCAGGAGAAAGCTATTAACAAAAACTTGAAATTGAATCTCACAAACATAGATTCCCATTTGCCTGTGGTTCTTTAGAACTTCTGAGTCACCCATTTACATACAAATGGAGGTGTCTGTGGCTATTTGGAAAAAAAAGAAAACCACGGTTCTTCAAACCAGGGAAAATATAATTCCTGTCCCAGACAGTTGGGCTTCTCTAGAGATGTCTGTTGTAGAACTTTGATTGAACCTTAGTGTCTTATTTTGTTGATTTGGCTGTTGTCCCTTGCACTATATATTTTCTTCTCATGGTCTCACTCCCTTTGTATTTGGGGGATCCTTTGACAACCAGAGTGGCCAATAGTTCTTGAGTGGTTTTGATGTTCCAAACCTCCTTGCACTTCCTTTTAGTCAGGATAGGATAGGCATATGCTGCCATAACAAAAAAAAAATCTTTAAAATCTCTTAAAAGTCAGAAAGTTTATTTCTAGCTCATAGAAAGTCTTCTGTAAGTTGGGTAATTCTCTAAGGCTACTCTCTGCCATGCATTTGCTCGGGGATTCAGGCTATTACAATATTGTCACTCTACAAATCATCACGGAGCCTCCCAGGTCACAGCAGCACCAGGAGAGAGACTGGGCAATAGGCTTTAAGTACTCCAACCAGGAAGTGACAGGTGTCACTTTTGATCCTCCAGAACCAATCTGGTGATGCTGCCAACTGCAAACAGACTAGGAAGTGCCGTCCCCAGTGGGCCTGGGAGGGAGCAGTATGGAGCAGGATCCTGGGAACATTGACAGGGAAGATTCAGGTGTGTCTCCCTACATTTATCTTAAGCAGCTTTCCCAGAGGCTCATAGTTAAAGAGCATCAGCTGGCTCTGGAGCCTGGTGTCCCCCGACCCCCAATTTCCAATTCCACACTTCTAGCCACTGGGTGCTCCTGCCTCCCCTCATAGTCCCCCCTTCTCTCCATGCTCCTGTGTCTCCTTCTAAAAGGAAATGATTCTCCCCAGCGCACTCCCCTGGTTCTCCAGCTTTCCCCCTTCTCCTTGGAGTATGAAACCCTAGTTCATTTTCCAGTGTCCATTACGGTCTTCCTGCCCGCCAGGCCTCCTCGGGTCCCCTAAGTCCACCTCTTTTTTAATGAGCCATTCTTCAAGGGAAAGAACCCAAATGTTCTTTCCTGCCGGCAGGCAGAGGTCTGGGCTGTGGGAACAGGCAGGATGAGAAATTTCTTCCCTGAACGACAAAGCCACAAAATCAGTCTCCCTCCCTTTTATGTCCCAGCCCAGGGCGCCCAGCAGACAGGATGGGAAGAAGTGAGTGAGAATTTTTGCAAACTTCTGATTTTTTTTGTCCCCTCCTTAAACAATGTTGTGGGTATCTAATTTATATGCCACGAGTCATTTAAAATGTATGTCCAGCTCAGTGCTTTTGAATATATTGACCAAATTGGACAACTATTTCCAAAATCTGATTTCAGAACATTTATCACCTCAGAAAAAAAAAAACTGCTCCTCATTAGCAATTATTCCCTACCCCACCCCTACCCACAACTTCCCCCAGCACCTGACAACCCACGCCTACAGATGCCACATAAATAATTGATCAGAGCATTTCCAAGGCCAGGGAAAATGCAGGAACAGGGCACTCTGTGAAGGACACAGGATGGTACCTGCTCTGGTCACAAAAACAATATGCATCTCCACGGACAGTGGGATGCAATGAATGTAGGAGCATGAATGTGTTTGTCTGCTTTTCGTCACTGTAACAAAACACCTGACACAAGCTACTTACGAAAAGAGAGAAAGGTTTATTTGGGCTCATGGTTCTGGAGGTTCAAGTCTAAGATCATGTGGCCTATTGATTTGGGCCACTGGGAAGGACAGTGTGTCCTGGCCAGAGCATGTGTTGGAGTCAGTGCTCACATCTCAAGCAAGGAAGGGGGAAGAAACAGAGACAGAAGGGACACACAGATGGGGTCCTGCAATCCCTTTTGACGGCACACCCCCAACAACCTATAGACCGCCCCCTTGTCTCTGAAAGGTCCACAGCGCTTTCTAATACCACTAGCCTGGGACGGAGCCTTTACATATGGGGAACTTATCCAAACCATCGTGATAAATATGGTCACACCCAGCTGCGTTCACACACGTGGACGTGTATCCGTTCACTCACAGGTAAACACACATGTTGGTGTGTGTGCAAAACTCGGGCACACAGAGGGGGTAGACGTCTGCCTACACCCCAGGGACTAGAACACACACATACACACCTGCGTGTGCAGGCCAGGGTCACGCTCCTGACTGTCTGTCCGGCCCCAGGGATCCTGTGCGTGACGGCAGCAGGTCAGGTCCCTTCCTCCCGGGTGGCCCTGTCCAGGCCAGTGGCCTGTAAGGAAGGCATTCTGAAGCAATTTGGGATTTGCCTCACTTGGATGAGCATTTGTCCAGCTAATTCAGTGTCCCGTGGCTGCCTGGGAAGCTGGGTTAGGGCACAATGGCGGGTGGTGGGCACGGAATGGGGAGAAGAAGAGGTGAAGGCTTTCAGGCGCATGATTTATATGATGGGGAGTCCACGTCGGGGTGGCAGCAGGCAGTTCTGCCCAGAGCCACCACCCTGCAACTCGGGATTGCAGGTGGCCAGGCCAGCTCAGTCCCAAGCAGAGCCCTGATCTTGCCAGAACTTTCTGTGGGACCGCCGACCTGTTCCCCAGACTGGATGTGCATCCCCTAATGCGGTGCCTGGCAGGGTAGAGGCTCTGGGACGTCAGCCCAACCCGCACGGAGACCGGAGTGGCTGATGAATGAATGAGTGTGAGGTCCTCTCGGCCTTGACCATCCCCAGAGCGGTCACCACCCGGTTCCAGTCGCCCAATTTCTGTTGGCCCACCCTGATTTCTTAGAGCAAGGGTCAAAAAACATTTCCCGTAAAGGACCAGACAGGGACTATTCCCAGCTCTGTTACAGGGTCCCTGTCACCGCAACTCACCTCTGTCACCATGGCGAGAAAGCAGCAATAGTTTGCAAACCAAGCGTGTGGCCTCGTCCCCATGAATTTTACTCCAGTCTCTGAAATGTGGATTTCCTACCATCTTCTTTGGGGAATTTTTTTTTTAACTATTTAAAGGAGGGAAAGAACATGCTTAGCTCATGGGCCCCAGGAAAGCGGGCCTCGTGCCAGGTTGGACTCGGGGACCGTGGCTTACAGCCCCACTTAGAAGCCCGGCTGTAGCGGTGGCTCAGTGGTCAGGAACAAGATGCTGGGGTCTCCGCCCTGCATATCATGGCTGCATGACCTTGGCAAACAACCTCAGCTCTCTCAGTCCCTGTCTCCTAGGTGTGGGGCTGTTGAGTCGGCCGGGCTGTTTGCTAAATCAGAGGGGCAGAGGCTAGAACTAAATGAGCTCACGGAAGACCCTTAGCAGAGGTCCCCCTGATCCCTGGTGGCAGTGTGGCTCCATGGCTGTGGGAACAGGGTTTAGCCTCAGACACAACCTGGGCTAATCAAAATCCAACCTTGGGAAACTCCACCCTCCTCCTGGGTTCTGGTCTCTTCCGTGAAGGGGTTAGACTCAGCGATGGCCAACGCTCGTCTACACCCTGAACTTCATACATGTCTGTGCGTGTGTCGTCCGCTAGATGTGCTCACTTACACCATGCTCAGGTGGGTTCCGTGCTTGGGGATATTCCCATCATCCCCTAGGAAGGCCAAACTTTTCCTTTGCCTCTTTCTCCTCCTCTTCTTCCTTCTTTCTCCCTTCCTCTCCCCTTATCTCTAAGGATCAGACCTGACCAAGAGGTCTAGGGTTGGCTCAGCCCCTGTGGCCGAGGTGGGTAATACCATGGCTCCCTGCTCTTCCTTGTCCCCCTCAGAGAATCCTCAGCCCTCCTTTGCCCTCTGAGCTCTGGGGCTCCCCATATTGGGGAGTGGTACCCACCACTCATCTGCCCACCCCTTCTCCTCTTACCAGCTACAGTTATTTTTAAAAAATCAAATAACTTAGGGCCTGAACTTGGCCGGGGGGAGGGAGCATGGTAGGTAGGGCTTTCCAGGAAGCACCAAGCATTCGCCGGGTGCCCAGGACGTGCCAGACTCTGGGCAGCAGCAGAAGGAGCCGCCAGGCCGGCCAAGCTTGGCTCCGACGACGGGACTTTGATTTCTCGCTTGGGATTTGCTGGTTCTGTGTCTGGTTTCTTCAGTCCAACTCTGAGGTCCTTCCCCCCACCCTTCTTTCTTCCTTTCTGCTCCATTTACAAAAGTAACACGTGTTTATTGGAGAAAAAGAAATTAGAAAGGAGAGATAAGCAGAAGTAAAAAGTCTAAAACCCCAAATCCCGGGCCTCAGAGATAGCTCTCCTGAGCCCGGGACTCTCTCCTCCCCCGGGAGTTTTTAATGCATATAAATTAGGAGAGAGATGTATACATTTTTAAAGACAGCCACTCTGTTTACTGTTCAGCTGAAAAATAAATGTGGTTCTGCTCGGCTGACGAGGACTCAGTGTCTCGCTCTCCAGCCCGGGGACGGGAGAGCAGGGCCAAGGTCTCCTCAGCCTTCTTGTCCCCTGTGGCCCTTGAGCAGGAAAGAGGTGTAAAGCAGCCTTAGGGATTCGATCTGCGGTTGGCTCCTGGCCTCCCTCACGTGCTAAAGCCAATAGGTAAAGACCTGTCCCAGGGACGGGGGACAAGGGACGCTGCTGCCCAGATGGACAGTCACCCATTCCAGCTCCTGGGTCACCCTGCCTGCCGCAGGTGAAGAGGCCCCCAGGCAGCTCTGGAGACCCTCAGCCGGCTGGCTGGTCTCTGGGTAGCAGCTGGGAGTTCCCAGACAGGAGCAGCCAGTGAGTGACAGGATTGGCTCAGCCTGACCTTGAATTTGGAGGATAGAAGGAAAAGCCTGGAGTTGGGGTGGGGGATGGCCTCAGCCGAGCTCAACAAACAAACGGGGGTTTCCCGGGTGACACTGTCCAGACCAGGGATCGGCTTGTCTGCTAAGTTCTTCCCTTTTCCCGGGAGCATCATGAAATTCTGGAAGGGTGGGAAGAGGCAAGGTCTGCCCTCCGATTCTCACCCCATTGCCTACTCAAACTGTGGGACCCTGGGTAGACGGTTCCACTTCCTGCACATGAGTGTGTCCTCATTTGGAAATATTGTCCCTCTCTTTAGAAAGTGAGACGTTCTTAGTTCAGCGCCTTGTAAGAGAAGGCTCCATGGGAGACTGGCATCTCCTTTGACCTCCAAGTCGTGCTGAGGAGCGGGTATTAAAACTGAACATATATGCCAGGCACGGTGGCGCACACCTGTCATCCCAGCGGCTCAGGAGGCTGAGGCAGGAGGATCATCAGTTCAAGGCCAGCCTCAGCACAAGTGAGGCCCTAAGCAACTCAGTGAGACCCTGTCTCTAAATAAAATACCAAATAGGGCTGGGGATGGGGCTCAGTGGTCAGGTGCCCCCAATCCCCAAAAATTGAACATGTAGATCTGGCACATACCTGACAGTGTCTGGAAAGTATCACACCAGGGCCGAGCGACGTGGAGTATGAACTAGGTTTAGGACCCCCCCACACCCCTTGCAGTGCCTTCCAAAGATTTCAGGAAACCCGTCCACAATCACGCAGCCCAGTAGCAGCAGGATTTTATCTCTGGTGGTTCTGATTCTGGAGTTCGGGTTCCCAGCTAGGTGGACCTGTGCCTCAGTTTCCCCATGTGCACGACAGGAACAACAAGATCCACACCAGAGAGTCAGGACAGGCCTTCAGGGAGATGATGCCAGGACACCTCTTGGCACTGTCCCTGGCCCCCTGGAAGGCCTCCCGGAGGACGATCCTCATCCTAAACAGGAGGCCGCTGTTCTTCCTGGAGGGGTCAGGAGGAGTGCTTGATGACAAGTTGTCACAGACTGGCCCAGAGTCTTTGCACAGAAACAACACGATGTCAGTGAGCAGGGGCCCCGCCGTCCCTCCAGCCTGCCAACCCCGACTACCCTATTAATGGAGGGGCCTGGTGCCTCTTTCTCCTTTGCTCTAATTGTAATTTGCACTTGTTTTGATTGCTTATTGGCTCTCTGCCCTGTGGGGAGATCGGCTCGTCTGAGCAAGGCATCAGCCCTCTGTCTTGTCCCCTGCGCTCACCGTCACGACACGAAGGACTCTGGTATGATCTGGTACCATCAGGGCTGGTATCCAACACCTTCCTTGTGTACTGGGCTTTACCCAAAGCCGAGCCCTCGGTCTTTCCACCTGATAACCATAGGTAAAGGTCATGATAGAAGTTTCTTTTTAAAACACCACCTCTCTCCGTTTTCTGTGGATGACTGAGTGCCACAGACTGGAAAAGTCAGAAAGAGGAGAGGTCTGCTTGGCTCCGGGTTCTGCAGGCTGGGAAGCCCAGAGCATGGTGCTGCCTCTGGTCAGAGGCTGCAGCCCAAGATGGCGGAGCTCAGCAGTGTTAAAGGAAGTGGAGAGCTGGCTCCGCCCCTTCCTGTCCTCAGGCCCTCCTGGCCCCCACCCTGTGACCACAGCCCAATGCCTCTCCTTCAAAACCATTGACAGGTGAGTCTGGGATTAAGTTCACGGCACGTGAACTTTGGGGGAACCTATTTAACCAGGACAAGTACACTGAGTTTTAAAATGCAGTGTGTTTAGAGCAAACTAATAGCAAGTGATGAGGCAGCTGATCCGTAAACCCGTGTAAGTTCAAGTTGACGGGTCTGAGCGATGGCCTTGGGAGGGATACTGAATGAGATGTGCGGTCTGACTCTTAGGAGATGCAGAGAAAGCACCAATCAGGATCAAGGAAGGGCCTGTCTCAGGATGTCCTTGGACAATGTCCTGGATGTGGCTGGACCACAGGGCAATGACAGGCAGAGGAATTCCCAGCCACTCCTCCCTGCAGTTCCTCTTGCCTGGAGCTCGAGACCACCCCTCCCCAGACGGCTGCCTGTGGCCTTGGAGCGCTCCTTTCCTGTAGAGCCCAGAGGAGGCCGGGCCAATGTCACTGGGGTTCAGTAGCACAGAGTCACCATTGGGAGTCCTACCACAGGGCCCTTGCACAGCCTGGTCCCTTAGCTGGAATTCCAGCCCCCAGATTTTCACATGGTTGGCTTTTTCTCCATTGCCTCTCGGCACAGAGGCTCCCTCCCCAGAGAGGCCTTCCCTGACCGCCCTGGCTAACATGGCCCAAACCCCACGTCTCAGAGCAGCCATGGGAAGAAGAGGACAGTAAGACTGCGGAGAATCTTTGCCTCCTTTCCCCCACCCCTCTGAGCTTTGCAGCCACGTCAGAGGCTAGCGGAGGGCAGGACAGGTGTGCATGGACAGGAGGGAAGCCCTGCTCTCTGGGGCCCCTGAGCTCCAGCTTTGGGCCCCCTGGGTCTGGTGGGCGGCCCCCATCTTTCCTGCCTGGGCCACGAGCCTTTCCGGTCAATCCCTTTTAATGGAACTCGATGACTCCCCGTTTCCGGGGCGCGTTGGCTTCATCAGGTGGTGAACACCTGGCATTTCCAGTCGCTGCCTGGCATTTCCCATTTTTATAAGAAGCTAACGTGACATTTTTTATTCCAAAGCCCCAGAGTCCCCAGGTTTCATATCTTCTGTGAGCTTCGTAACCGGCTTGGAAGTCGGAGATTGCCTGGGGCTGGGACTTGATGGAGTGTGCCACTTGTCCCCCCGGAATATGATTTATTTGCTCAAGGGAAGGAGGGAAAGGAGCATGGGACAATTAGGTGGGATTTGAGTTTTGAGATGTAGGGAGGACGCTCAGAAACGAGCGAGCAGCTGAGAGGTAGTAAATCCTTGCTGACAGCTGGAGTGTTTTTAAAATAACAACTGATTTTTAAACCAACTGCCTTGGGAGCTCCAATCAGTTAGAGCCTGGGACTGTTTCCACCCAGCTCTGCCTTTTAGTTGGAGTGTGAGCACATGAGGAGGGCCACCGCTGGGAGGTGCTCGCTGGAGTCCAGCCATAGGGCCCTTGCTGGAGTTCCCAAGCATGCACACTGAGTCCTACCACAGGGCCCTGGCACAGGAAGGGCCCTTAGCTGAAATTCCAGCCTCCAGATTTTCACACGGTTGGCTTTTTCTCCATTCAGCTCTCAGCAAAGAGGTTACCACTCCAGAGAAGCCTTCCCTGATCGCCCTGGCTAAGGAAGCCCCCAACCCCATCTACTCTCATCTGACAAGTCTGTGTGTTCTCTTCACAGTACTGCACCTCTCTGAACTCTCTTTCCTTTGCTTGCTTATTGCTCTCCGTCTCCAGTAGGCAGTGAGCCCTGTGGGATTCAGGACAGGGTCTGTCTTGCACACGGTAGCTTCTGTACCTAGGCCACTGCCAGGCTGCATTGGTACTTGCAAAATGGATTTTGAACTTTCCTGATCATCTCTGAGTCTCAATAGAATGAGTCCCCATGACAGGTGGTTCCCAGAGTGCAGTCCCCAGAGTCCAGCATCAGAATTACCTGGAAACTTGGGCCCCAACCAGAAACCCCAGATCAGAAACTCTGGGGGCAGGGCCAGTCATGTTGGCTTAACCAGGGTCACAGGGGATCCTGGCGCCTGCTCTGTCTTCACCACTGGCCTCGTGCCTCAACGCCTCTGTGCTCCCAGCAGTGACGTAAAGGCAGAAAGCAGGCCAGCTGGGCCACATCAGAGTGGTAAGGGCTGTGACAGAGCAGACCAGGAGGCCCTGGGGGACACTTACAGCTCAGGCCAAGCGTGCCTGCGGACCCAGTACTTCCACCCAAATGGCCCATCAGTGACCCTTACCTAGGGGTCCCCAGAGCTCTGTCCCTGTCTCCACTGCTAATCCAATAACAAGGACACCGTTCTGAGAAAAGGGATGAAGAAGTTTTATTGTTTTGCTAGTAAAAGAGAAACGCAGGGGACTCTTGTCCCAGAGCTGATTCCACCCACGAGGAAGAACAGGGTTTTTATAAAGAGGTGATTCCAAGGGCTGCGTTCCCAGGGTTATCTGGTGGGAGCAGTAATGCACTTGTCAACTTAGGAGATCTGGCGACATCCCCAAGTCTGAGAAGTCTGAACTAGTGCATTCCTGTTTCCTGGGGTGGGTGGGTGTGCGCTTGAGGACAGATAATTCTGCCTAGGATGGGGAAGACAGTATCCTGTCCCTCCCCCACAAAACTAGGGAGGTGTGGGAGAAAGGAAGAAGAAGGACATACATGTCTGTTTTAAAAGTAAGTCTCCGTGGCAAAGCAGCAAGGGCTATATTCGAGACACAAAGTGGCCCACTGGTGCATAACCTCAAGCTCATGAGCGAGTGAGCCAAGAAAAGTGAAGGCACAGATCCCCAAGAAGTTCCCCAAGAAGGTGCCATGGTGGGGCTCTCACTTCCTGGAGTACTGGAAGAAAAGATATCCTTGTCTGTTTTCTGTTGCTATAACAAAAGACCCGAGACCAGGGAGTTTATTTTTAAAAAAATAGAAGTTTATTTGGCTCTTGGTTCTAGAAGCTGGGAAGTCCAAGAGCCATGGTGCAGGCCTCTGGTGAGGGCCTTCTGGCTGCACCATGACATGGAAGAGGCCATCACATGGGGAGACAGAGCAAGAATTGTTAGCTCAGGTCCCTTGCCCTCTTCTTATAAAGCCACTAATACCATGGTGGGGGCCCCACCCTCCTGGCCTCCTCCAAGCCTAATTACACCCCAAAGACCCACCCCACCTTTAAACACTGTTGACCTCTGAATTTGGGGAGTAGGTTTCCATGGACTATTTCAGGACAGACAGCCCACAGTAAGAGGTCTGGCTGGGTGAAGCAGCCAGCAGCCCTGGGTCCGTGCTTCCACTTCTTCAGTGCCTGTCATGTGTTCGGGGGTGTAGCAGCAACCAGAGGGGCCTACTCCTGCCCCCAGAGACTCACAGTCTGCAGGGGAGGCAGACGGTAACGGAAGGCTCTGGCCGACACGGTACAGTTACAACCACCACAGGTGTCACCAGGGCAGAGGCCCCAGGGCTTCAGGGATCTACAGGAAGCCACTAGTCGGGGAGGCCAGGGCAGGTTTCAGGCCAGTAGGGGAGCACCGTAGGCTGAGGAGATGGCAGCAGCCGTGGCTTTGGGGTGGGCTCATGTGGCAGGAGTTCTGTGGATGACGGAGAGCATCAACCAGGAAGAGAACAGGACCCTGCAGGGCCAGGTTACACAGGAGCTCTGGGGACACGGGGTCTCTGTGACAGCCCTGGGGAGCCACCAAGGCGGCAGAATGGCCTGGTCAGCTTTTGCAGCGAGCTCTCAGAGAGCTGGGTGGAGAGTGCATTGGGGAAGGCAGAGAGGCCGAGAAGAGGAGGTCGGAGGCTTCGGGGACAGAGCCCATGTTAGCAGTGACATTAGTGATGCGCTGGCAGACAGACCCCCTCTGGCCAGGAGCTGGGCCACACACCGCACTTGTGAGGTCCCCTTGCTGCGTCACACCCACCCCAACACAGTACTGACCGCTCACTGTATTCATGTCACAAGAGCCACACGCCTGTGAATGCAAACAGTAGCAATTCATCCTACAGTCCTAGAGGTCACATGTCCAAAGTGGGTCTCGCTGAGTTCAGGTCCAGGCGTGGTCAGGGCTGCGCCCTCTGGAGGCGGCGGGCTTCTCCGCAGCGCTGGGCTCGGCCTCCTCGGGCACCTCGGGAGGCGGGGCTGGGGGCGGAGTCTCAGCTCTGACTCCGCCCTCCTCTGCGCTCCCTCTGTCTTCCTGGGGTTGCGCCTGGGTATCAGCCTCGCTCAGAGTCTTGACCGGGTCACATCTGCCAAGTCCCTTCTGCCACGTAGGATAAGCATTCGCCAGTTGCAGGGACTGGGACGTACATCAGGGATGTCCCTGGAGGCCACCGGGCAGCCTCCCCAAGGCCACGGGGGCTCTGAGTGGCAGAGGGAGGCTGGGAGTCGTTGCGTCTGGCCCCAGAGGCAGCAGCCCCCAGCCAGCACCCTGTCCCCTTCCAGTGGGGAGGAGACTGGAGGGGAGATGGAGTGGCCTCCCAGGCTTCCAGACTGCTACCCTGGCCAGTTGTTTGGACAGAGATAATCCTCTGGATGATTTGGTCTCACTGTTTCTGATGAACCACTTTCAGGCTGGCTCATGAGGAACATCTTCCCCTCCAGGGCCATCTTGGCCAGAGGCAGCGGTGCCCCTTGGGGGGTGACCAGGCTGCAGCGGCCAGTTGGCCTGCAGCTAGGTCTGGAAATTCACAGTTCTTGGACCTCTTTTTGGAGAAACATGATTTTTGTTGCCTAGAGAGATACCCAGGCGTGTGTGTGAGTGTGTGTGTGAGTGTGTGCGTCTGTATTGGGTGTGCACTTGCCTTGAAGCTACAGAGGCACTAACCGTGTCCTTCTCCACTGGAACACCTTCCACTGACCTCCAGACTAACTCTGGCCTCAAGGACAGCAGGCCTCATTCATCTTCATCACTCGGGGTGAGGGTGGTAGTGGACATTAAAGCTGCCATTTACGGAAGGTCGTTATATGCCAAAGTCGCAGAGAAAGCTGTTAAGAAGCCAAGATGGGTCTCCAGAGCACCATCCAGAGCCAGGCTGCCCAGTTCAAGCCTCCTGCGTGCACAGCCGAAGGAAAAGAAATGGACGCATTGAAAGGCACTGTGTGCTCCATGCAGGGTCCTTCCTGACGGCCAAGATGTAAATCAGCCCCAGTGGCCATCAGTGGACAGATAGATAAAGAGAAGGTGATTTCGGGGCTCAGTGGAGGCTCATGACCTTAGAAACACGTGAATTCTGTTGTTTGCAATAACACGGATGAAACCAGGCCCAGAGAGACAGGATGCCACTGGATGTCACGTATATGTGGAATCTGGAAAAGTCAGACCCATAGAAATCGAGTAAAATGGGGGTTAAACAGAGACTGGGAGGTGGGAGGTGGGGGGACTGGGGAGGTGTTGGTCAAAGGACACAAAATTCTAATTAGACAAACACGTTCATGAGATCTATTTGTATGTGCTGGTGAATTTAATTACAAGGATACATTTGATACTTGAAAAAGAACAGATTTTAAGTGTTCTCCCCTCACACACATACACACAAATGATAAGTATTCAAGGTAATGCGGATGTTAAATCACTTAATTTAGCCATTCTGCAAAGTATACATATTTCAAAATGTTGTATGCAATAAATACATACAATTTTACCTGCCAATTAAAAAAAAAGGGGGGGGGGATTGTGGTTCAGCAGTAGAGAACTCTCCTAGCACGGCGGGACCCGGGTTCAGTCCTCAGCACCACATAAAAATAAAGGCATTGTGTTGTGTCCATCTACACCTAAAAAGTAAATATTAAAAAAAGAAAATCTCCAGCCTCAGTTAACCTCCCTGACCCTCAGTTTCTTCCTCTGTAGAGCTGGTACCACACTTCATTGAACCTGAGATGCCCTCCATTAGACTATGCGTCATTGGTTTTATGGACTACAAAGAAAGAAACAGTACCAAAGAAACTGTCCTGCGGGCGGTTGCAAAACGCACGCTGGTCTCTGAGACACTGAAATGGGAGGTGCGCGGAGCCTAGAAGGCTCTCGGTCTGCGTTAGCGTGGACCGCTGCTTCTGCTGTCCCATTTTACAGATGAGAAAACCAAGGCTGGAGCCACCGTTGTTCAACATGCGGTCAATGGCAGAGGGGATTCAGGCTCAGTCTGCTCACCTCTACAACCGCGGGCTGCTTCCCTAGCACCGGGAAAAGGTTTCGGATGATAGAGGACCTCACAGCAGGGGGAGGAGATGAGAGGAGGGTGGGGACAGCCGCGTGTGGCCATCGTGGCCATGTGTGGACAGTGGTCCTTGCTCCTGGTGGCCTCCAGGCCTCATGTAAAATAGGGTGGTAATGAAGACCTTGCAGGAGGGTCTGGAGGACTCTGGAGGTGAGCCTGGCTCCCGACAGGTGCTCGGTGAACCCCTCCACACCCTCTTCTCCCCACCCCCTGCTATCAGGGCACCATTGCCAACCATGAGAATTCCCTGCTCAGAGCAGTTTCCATGGACACCTGGGCTCTCTGGCCTCGGTCACTGTGGGCTGCGCTGCCTGCTCGGGAGCTCGGCCTTCCCCCTGCGCCTGTCCCTACCGGGTCTGCTAATAAAGACCTGCGTCGGTTGCCGCCGGGCCTGGAGCCCGGGGTTTATTTTTTCTATAGAAAAATGCTTATGAAGAATTGAGAAATGGATCCCTTAGGTGACTGTTGCTGGTCGCCGTGGACCAATTGTTCATCCCTTTCTTGCTGAAAATTTTAAAGGGACCCTCTCTAAAATCACACACCTGCACGAGTGGCCAGACCAGGGGAGCCCAGCCCACGGAGTTTCCCCTCAGTCCCTGCCTGTCCCAGACCCCAAAGGCTCCTTCCAGCCCCCCTCTGACACACACATGTGTACACACACGCGCACACACATGCAACACATGCTCAGTCCTATAATAGCTTTCAGCACCCAGATGAGTTTCCTGCGCTCGGCACTTGATAGTGTCACAATCTTCCCGAGGTCTCGTGTATCTGGCTTCAAGTGCTGCGTTTGTGGGCTCGTCCTGCTGTTGGCTGTGTGGTGTGGACGGACTCCCTTGGGTGGCCAGAGGGCAGTCTGTCCATTGTTCCGCTGGTGAACACTGGGCTGGGTCTGAGTTTGGCTGCCGTAACCGAGCACGCGCCCCGGGCGGCTTGCGGACAGCAGAACTTTCCTCTCGGGGTTTGGAGGCTGGAGTGTGAGATTGGGGAACGGCGCCGTCCAGCTCCAACGAGGACTCTCCTTGGGTCCCAAGGGCCGCCTCATCATTGTGCCCACTCTCTGGAGGCCCTTTATTAGAGCCCTGATCCCATCCCAGGGGCTCTGCAGCCTGGTCACCTCCAAGGCCCTCCCGACCCCTAACACTCCTGAGGACCAGGTGAGAGTTTCAACCTGGGAATCTCAGGGGAACACAGTCTGGCTGTTGCCACCGGGAATGGGTGGCTAGTGACATGGCGTACTGGGGCAAACAGGCTGAGCGCTCTCGGCGGAGTCGCTGACCCTGGGCTCCTTGTGGGTTTCACTGGGTGGGTGTGGCCAAGGGGGGGCTGCCCCATTCCTACCCCCCCCTCTGTGCAGGCTTGTGGGGCTGAAGACGAACTGGCTGTGCTTGTGACTTTCACACGGGGACGCTGGAGAGACTCTGGGAGTCTTGGAGCCTGTTGCTGTTGTTTGCTCTGCGGCAGCAGCGGGGAGGGCCCTGGCCTGTAAAGAGTGTAGGTGGCTCTTCAGAACAAAGTGCCCAGGGGAGGGAATCCACCCACGCCTCCGCCACCGCCAGTATTTAAATGTCAATATGTCTTAATTGGCTGTTGGGCCCACCCCACCCCCGCCCCCAGCAGCTCAGCAAACACCCCAGCAGGGACAGCAGAGGGGGGGACAGCCTTGAGTCATCTGGGCAGCCTCCTGAGGAGTCCGGGTGAGCCTGGACAGGTGAGTCACATTCCCTGTCTGGACAGATGCAGCTGCCCTGGGAATCTCACCTTAGGCAGGTGAAGAAGCCCGCCTCAGTCAAGCTGCGGCTACTGCCCGGTGCAGGGGTGCACACTTGTCATCCCAGCGGATTGGGAGGCTGAGGCAGGAGGATCGAGGGTTCAAAGCCAGCCTCAGCAACTTAGTGAGGCCCTGAGCAACT
The DNA here is from genome assembly GCF_048772815.1 of Callospermophilus lateralis. Classification (NCBI taxonomy): domain Eukaryota; kingdom Metazoa; phylum Chordata; class Mammalia; order Rodentia; family Sciuridae; genus Callospermophilus; species Callospermophilus lateralis. The sequence continues at coordinate 155,184,617 of NC_135305.1, read as the reverse complement.
TAACAAGACCCTGCCTCAAAGTAAAATATTCAAAGGGCTGGGGGTGAGGCTCAGTGGTTAAGGGCCCCTGGGATCAATCCCCTACCCCCCCAAAAAAAATATATATGATCATGGCTGCTATAGGGAACATTGGGGATGGGCATGTTTATGGGGGGTAGATTGGGGATACAGGGTAGGGGTAGTGTGAAATGTGTAGAAATATATCATTTATATGTCTGCACAAGCATGTGTGCATGAGGAAGTGCCTACCCGCTGACCCATCTGAGTTCAGGTGGTTCTCAATAATCCTAAGAGACAGGAACCTTTGGCCCCATTTTACAAATAATGACACTGAGGCAAAGAGAGGGAAACTGAACTTCCCAGGGTTACACAGCCGGCATCTGACAGATGAGGACCCTAACCCAGTAGTGTCTGACTCTAGACCCCTGTGTGCCTAACTGGTGTGATATGTGCTTCCCACCAAGAGCTAAGCATTGTTCTCAACTCTTTTTATCTCATTCAATCCTCAAATCCAACTACAAGGTGTGTATCACTAAGAGGAAACTAAGGCCCAGAGAGGTTCAGTAACCCACTTTACGATACCCAGTAAGTGAAGAGCAGGGCTGGGATTCTGAGATGCTTCCACAGTTCTGGCTCAACTGCAGGAAATGCGATTTCAGCAAAATCGAACACACAACCAGGGCTTTTGATGATGACATTCTTCATTCAGCCAGTCCCAGTGCGGGGGGCCAGGGACACCGTGGTGAATCTAGAATTCATTCATTCATCCACTCGTCATCCTCTGCCCGTGTGTGTGTGTGCCCAGACGGGGGCTCACTGTGAAGGAACAGGATGGAGGGGGCGAGAGGCTAAATGAGAGGTGTAATGTCCCTTTTCCCATCCCGTCATTCATCTTGAGCCACTGGTCCTCGAAATGAACTCAATGAGGCTGAAAATAGTGTGAAAACCCTCCATCTCTTCAGGCGTCTGGTTTGGGGGTGTAACTGGGGTCTACATGCCCCCGCCTCGGGGACCAAGGCACATTTGCTGATGGTCCTTAGCACACATCAGCTGCCACACTATTAGTCTCCCGTCACTGTCCCCACACACGGGCAGGCAGAGAGCTGTCTGAGTGACAGCTGAAGACCCACCGTCTGCTGGGTGGTTTCTGCATGGCTTTCCATTGGTGGGACCCTGGGATAGACAGCCGGTGGCCACCCCCTTCTCTGGACGGGGCTAGATTCTGCAGGGGTCTTTGCATCCCGGGAAGTTGTTGGGAATTCTTAAAGAATCTATGAGAACTTCTGCCCCAGGTCTTCATCCCAGAACCAGATCTGAGGTTTGGTCCCAGGTCGTCGGTCGTTAACCCATAGGTACCAGAGCAGCCCTTCCACCCAATTATCTGTGACTTCTCGTCACTGCAGTGGGCCACTTCTTAACAATTGCCAGTCATTTCAGTAAACCATCTTGTCCTTTTGCTCTGCAGCCTCTGTAAGGGACGGACACTCTATTCGGTGGTGAGGGATGCCAAGATCGTCCTGGATGTCAACAAAACCAGACAGATCGCTCAGGAAATTGTGAAGGTACAGTAGGCACTGCACCCCTCCCCCGCCGGACCCTCAGAAAGACCCAGCCCCTCCTGGGAAACCCACGGGGATCCTGACACTCAGGGTCTGGGTTTGGCTCACCAGGACTTCAAAGAGATCAGACTTGACCTGAAAAATACCAGATTGTGCCAGAAGCAGTGGCGCACGCCTGTCATCCCAGCAGCTCGGGAGGCTGAGGCAGAAGGATCATGAATTCAAAGCCAGCCTCAGCCACAGCAAGGCGCTAAGCAACTCAGGGAGACTCTATCTCACAGTAAAATCCAAAATAGGGCTGGGGATGTGGCTCAGGGGTCGAGTGCCCCAGAGTCCAATTCCGGTATCTGTCAATATATATATATATATATATATATATATATATATATATATATATATATATATACCAGATTGTGCAAAAAGTCAGGATTTGTTGATAGGACCATTGGGAGTGGCCTCTGGTCCATCTGGCATCTCATCGTCAGGGTGCTCTGACCTCTGTGAGGGCCAGTGGGCACACAGGTTGCTCAGTTCTTGGGTTGGGACCCGTTTTCTTGGAGTCCTTGAATTCCCACCAGCACCATCTCCAGGCACAGCTGCTGGGGAATCGTGGGTCCTTGGGTGTCCCTTTGGGATTAAAACAAGCAGGAAGACCCTGGGTTTCCTGCAGGAACCTTGTTAGTCAGTTGGTCTTGCACTTCTAGTGCCCGTTGGAAGAGTTAGGAGCCCCGAGAAGACGCGGAGGATGAGCTTGTTCACAAAGACAAACAAAATCTCTGTGCTTGCCCTTGAGCCAGACCCCCAGGAGTAGACCCTGCCCCTCGTCTCCCTGGGAACTGGGGACGTCCTGCAGGGCCATGGGTGACTGCAGTCAGAGAGCAGGAACCTGCAGAGGAGTTAGTTTTTAAAGGGGAAGTGGGAGAAGGTAGCTGATGGCATTTCTTCCTCTGGGGACCTTGCCCCCTCTCAAGCAGACCAGCTAAATGGAGATGGCTTTGAAGTGGTCTGAGGGGGGTGGCAGGTTGGTGACGGGGGGGGGTGATCTGTTCCCCCAGTCGTGCCTGCCCCCACCCCACTTCCAGGCTCCAAGGGTGGCGGGACAGGAGTGCACCCCCCACGAGGGTGACTGACAGGGGGGCCCCGTGTGTTTACGTTTTGCAGGGCATGGGTTACCTCCACGCCAAGGGGATCCTTCACAAGGACCTCAAATCCAAGAACGTCTTCTACGACAACGGCAAAGTGGTCATCACGGACTTTGGGCTCTTCAGCATTTCCGGGGTGCTGCAGGCTGGCAGGTGAGAGGTGGCCGAAGGGCCCAGAGGGGTTCTGGATGGCTGAACTCACCCCAGATATCTCGGGTGACCTGGATTTGGTGTTGGGCCCGGGGGTCACAGACCTGAGTGGCTGGGCAGCAGCACCTTGCTCACTTGTCCTGCACATGGCACTTGGGAGTGCATGTCACTGAGCTCAGAGCATCCCTAAGTCCTGCCAGGCCCGGGCCCTTGCATCTAGCTCACCCTAAATGACAGGAAGCTGGAATTGCCCGAGAGCCCTTGTTCAACGCTGCCTGAGGAACTCATTAATTTTAGTCCAGCCAGAGCACAGTTAAGAACAAGGATTTAAAGTCAGACCACGTGGGGCCTAATGTGGCTCTGCCACTTATTAACTGTGACTTAAGTCAAGGTGCCCAATGTCCCTGAACTTGGGTTTCCTTGCCGACAAGAAAATGATGCTACCTAGAAGGTTCTTCAGTGACAAGAGAGCGTGACGCAGGACAAGCAGCCAGCAAGTCCGGTGAGGATTAATTTGCATAGACCTCCCCAGTGGTACCCGGGGAATGATTAACCACGGCTGAGCAATTAACCCCACTGCCCTTTGCCCTAGAGCAGGCCACACGGAGTTGACCACGGAGAACCAGCGAGATCCCCAATAAGCAACCCATGATTCAGGTCTAAGCTTGCGACGATTAATTTGGAGTGTATGTTTTTGCGCGTGCGTGCGCGCACACACACACACACACACACACACACACTGACACACTTTAAACCCCTGTGTGTTTCTCTCGTCATGCATCTTAGAAGGAGCGGCCTGTCTCTCCTGGAGGATGTCCCCAGACTTCTGTCCCTTCTCTTTCCTTTCAGCCGCTTTGGGCCACCATTGATTTCCTAGAGGTGCACCCCAGCACCCCTCGGGGGATTGTGCGCCTGCTCTCTGTTGCCTTGACTCTAAGCCAGCTCCCCCAAAATCTGCCCAAACTTGGCCATTTCTGTGGGGTGCACAACCTGCCTGGGCTGGGGAAGTGGGTGGTGGACCCCAGTGTCGGCAGAGGAGGACATGGGGTGACGGGCAACCTGAGTGCTCCTTCCTTCATCTCCCACGGACACCCAGTGTCCACCCGAAAGGAAGATCAGCCAAGTCACCCCGTCCCCAGCCCCAGCCCAGCCTCTTGTCACTGCAGACCAGCCAGAGGCCAGGGAGCCCTCCGCCACAACTCCCAGCGAGGAGACCGGGCTTCCCAGCTGTCCCCACAGAGCTGTGGGTGGCTTCCTGGGTTTTACCCCTGGCCCAGTTCTGTATTATCAGGTCAAAGGCCATCCGAGCCTGGTGGCTTAAAGCTAGCTGCTGTCACTCCTGTGGCTCTGTGGATCGACGGCTCCGTTGAGCCTCGGTGGCCGGAGCCGTGTAGGTGCAGCCTGGTGGGTTGAACTTGGAGTTGACTGCAAGCCTTCTGCCCATGTCTGGGCCTCTGGGCGGGGGTGGCTGGGGCAGCAGGGGCCTGGGGGAGGCCTCCCGCCATTCTCTCCCCCTCCTCTTACTCTCTCGCTCACGTCCCCTCCTCTCCCCTGTCTCTGGGACTGCACTGGGCTCCCCCTCTGAACTGGTCTCTGGCGGCCAGAGTCTCTGGCAGCAGCTGGAGCATTGGAGGTGCCCAGGGGGAGGCTGCAAACCTGCAAGAGACCTCACCTCTGAGGTCCCCAAACACCCCTCCCACGACAGTCAGGTCACCCAAGGCCAGCGCAGATTCAAGGGGAGCAGAGGGAGAGGTCACAGTGACTATGGTGGCTTCTTTCATCTTCCACAGTCTCCTAGGCAGGCGGGGACCATGACAGGCAGGATGGTGTCCCATGAGCCCCAGAACCTCTACCTCCACGGTAGCTCTGGGGCTCTGCAAGTCCCCTGCTGGCCATCGGGTCACAGTCCCTGCCTCCTGTGTGTGAAGAGGAGGCCCCTCCAGGCAGGGAGTGCCCCAAGCTGGAGCCTCCAGGGCAGTAGCTGGAGTCTAGGAGTCACCCCTTGAACAGGGGTCCTCGGGCCCTGATTGGCAGCCTGGGGACCACGGGATGATAGAAGCGGAAGGAGGAGCGCTGGCCGGGCTGCGGGCGTTGCAGGGAGCCGTGTGGATGAGCCCTCACGAGATGGGCCTGGGTGATATGAGGTATTAGTGCGCCCAGGCTGCTATAACAAAACGCCACAGGCTGCTCGGCTTAAACAACCATCTTTATTTTCTCACGGCTCTGGGACTAGAAAGTTCAAGATCGAGGTGTGACATCTCAGTTTCTGACGAGGGCTCTCTTCCTTCTCACAGTGACCTCACAGGGCCTCTCTGTGACTCAGGAGAAGAGAGATCTATGAGGGCTCCTCCTCTTCTTATAAGGACCCAAGTCCTATTAGAGGAGGGCCCCAGACTTAATTCCTTTCCTATAAAAGCCCTATCTTCAGATCCAGTCACGTCAGGGGTCAGGGCTTGAGCAAATGAACTTCAAGAGGGACCTATGCCGTCCATAAACACCACGGGAACAGATGACCCCGCCAGCCTCGGTTTCCTCCTCTGTGAAATGGGGTGGGAGGCAGGCATGGACAGTGCCTACCTCACATGGCGATTTCAAAGATGAAATGTGACCCATTACGAGGGCTTGAGATTTGCTTCCCAGGGGTGCTGTCCCCAGAGCTCAGGTGGCATTTTCGGGGTGTCTGTTCAGGGTCGTGGGGGAATGGAGACACAGTCACACTGGCCCTGGCTGTTTTAATAACTTATTACCTCGTGACCCTGGGCAGGTCACTTAGAGGACTGAGCCTGTCTCCTCACCTGTGGAATAGAGATGGCGCCCTTCCAGGGTGGGTTTACGGGGAATGGGAAACCTGGTATACAGCCGGTGCTCAGCAGACGACATGCCTGGCCTGGGGCGTGCTCATTTTATTGGGTCACTTTAAAGTGAGCATGCTCTGCACATCCAGAGAGACCCCAGCACACAGCTGTTCTGCTGCCACCAAGAAAAGGTGGCATTGACGGGGCCAGCCCCTTGCCCCAGCCGCCCAAGAGGTGACATTGACGGGGCCAGCCCCCTCGCGCCAGCTGCCCGCAGCCTGTGATTAATAATAATCATCATCATAGTGAAGATGACTCGGGCTTGCCCTTGGAAGACTGTCACCATGGGAACGTGGCACCCCAGGGAGACTGTGCCAGGCCTGGCACCTGGTCCCTCCGAGGCATGGGCCCATGCCTGCCCCGGCTGATGGTGCTTATGTGGCAGTGCCGGTCCTTGGCTGACCCAGCGAGGCAGGAAGAGCAGGACAGGCATTTGGGGTGACACGGGAACAGGCAAGCTCGCCCTTGTGGCCACTGCAGGCCACCCGACCCTGATGGCCCCCGTCGTGTGAGGAGAATGGCTGGTCCACTCCAAGGATACACACACAACACCTGCGACCTGGTGCGTCACGTGCACACTGACTGCACACATTACCCCGCGTTCTCCAAGTCACATACACTGTGTACAGGGAAGCGGGGCAGCCCAGGTCATGAGCGTGTCCACCTCACCTGACCCTGGTGGCCGCCCTGCACCAGCCGTGGGACTGCAGATTGCTGTGCCCCATTTGCAGATGGGCAGCGAGGGCCCAGGGCTGCTCAGCGTCCCTCACACGGCCAGCAACATGTGATCCTTGGGCCTCGCAGGTGCCCCTGATTCTGGACGTGAGAACCCCCTCCACTCTGCAGCTCCAGGGTTCACCCGTGGGTCCTTCTAGCCGAGGACGTGTCCCGGCCTGGCCGTGGTGCATGACCCAGGGCCAGCCTTGGGTTTTTAATGAGGAAACACTGGATTTTAGACCATTGTTCATTCCGTTGTTTTAGATAAGAACAGTGACTCTCACCAGGGCCGACATGCCCCATACCCAGGGTCCCTTTGGCAATATCTGGAGACGTTTTTAGTTGTCTCAACAGGGGGCGTGGGGGACAGCCGTGCTGCCACACTGCAGAGGACAGCCCATGACAAAGAGCTCTCCAGACCTAAGTGCCAATCACGCCAAGGTGGAGAACCCCTAAATGAGAACAGAGGTGTTGGTATCACCTGGCCACATAAGCAGCCTGTCACTTACAGGCCAGTCTCCTCCTAGCACGGGGCTACAGGCGGGGACAGTGGCCGGGGTCCTGTTGTGGCACACCTGTGCTAAGCCACTGACCAAATGCCCCAGTAGGCTGAGGCCCAGCGAACCCTCAGCTTGGCTGGGTTCCCACAGCTGCAGCTTGGGATCCAGCCAAGCCCGGGTCCCTCCGAGGAGACCCAGTGGTGGTCTGGAGGCTGAGTTCTCTCTCGGTCACGCTCCCTTTACCTCTCTTCCTGCACCTCCCCCTGGGTCTCAGCCTCCCGTGGAGGATCAGGCGGTGTCCACAGGAGAGAAGCAAGAAAACCAGAAAAGCTGGCTCTGGGGACTCGGGTCAGTGGTGGGGGAGCTCGTCCTCTGGGCTGTAAAACTGAGCTCACTCTGTGCTTCGCTTCTCCAGGCGAGAAGACAAACTGCGCATCCAGAACGGCTGGCTGTGCCACCTGGCACCAGAGATCATCCGCCAGCTGTCCCCCGACACAGAGGAGGACAAGCTCCCCTTCTCCAAGCACTCGGACGTCTTTGCACTTGGGTAGGTGGCCCCTGGGGCCGTCAGGAGCCACCGCCTAGGTAGAGGTCACTAGACTTCCTTTGAGGCATTTGCAAGGGGCAAGGGCACCTGTGTGGGAGGGCCACGGTGGTGGATCTGAGTGCCCCTGGGGGGATCTGAGTGGGGTGTTATGTGGTTATGTGGCCATAACTAGTTACCCAACCCATTCACTCATTCAATAACTATGTACCAAATACCGACAGTGTGCTAGGACAGCATCAGATGCTGCTAATGTAAGATTCAGGGTTGTATCTGTTACGGATTGCTGCGTAACAAATTTCCCCCAAACTGAGCAACACAGGACAAATCTCTCATCTCCGGTTTCTTAGGTCAGAGATTTGAGGGAGGTTTCCTGAGTGACTCTCGAGTTGTCCTTGGTTTGTCACGAGGTGGCAGTGCCAGGGCTCGGTCTCCTCGGAAGGCTGGGTGGACTCAGGAGCTATTTCCCAGGTGGCCACCCACATGGCTGTCAGGGGGAGGTCTCAGCTCCTCCCTCACCGCACGTGCCTGAGTGAGCTAATAGCATGGCGCTAGGAACCTGGGTGACCCCTGGACCTAGTCTCAGAGGTTACATAGTAGCACCTCCTCCGCATTCTATTTTAAAAGTTTTATTTTAGGTACAATTGGTGCAGAATCATTGCATGTATTTATGGGGTACAATGTAGCATTTCAGTACCTGGATACTTGTGTCATGATCAAATCAGGATAATTAGCATATCCTTCGCCTTGAACAGTTATCACTTGTCATTCTTTAATTGCTTTGTGATAGAAACATTCAAGACCCTCTCTTGGGGTTGGGGTGTGGCTCATCTTTGCTTGGCCTTGTCCATGGCCTGGACCCAAGGGCTGGGGGCCACGCTGGGGAAGGGTCTGGGCACATCGCAGGCCTGTAGATGTTCTGGTTTTGCTGAGACTTGACAGAGAGACAGTCTCCCTTGGCAAAGCACCCTCACCACCCCCTCCTCATCCACCCCCAATGCGCGGTTTTTGAGGAGACCAGGATTCTCAACATCTGTCACTTGGGCCCCATTAAAGGCTGTCACTCGCCTTGATTAGTTAATGCCCAAATCTTTATCTAGTTAGATATTGTTATCTGAAACCAAATTGCAGTAATTAAGTTGGTATATTTTAGTGTACATTTAGCACTCGGGGAAAAAAAAAAAGCAATTAACAAAATGTACCCGAGTAAGTAATTGGTTTTCCACTGGAATTTTCATCTTGAGCAATTCTTTTTTTCTGCAAGTGAATTTCTCTTAAAGTTAGGTTTGAAAGGAAGTTTTAATGAGGGTTTTATTTCTGACACTGCTGAATTGCGAAGGACCTGGCGCTCTTGGGTTCCTGCCAATTAGGAGCATCCTGTTGCTCGGGAGCCTCGTGCTCAGGGAAGACTGAGAGCAACACTGAACTTTTAAAAGTGGGTTGAGCGCTGCGTTCAGCTTTTCTGTGTGCGCCCCGTCTCCTGCCATTGGGGTTTATATCCTGGGGAGCACATTCTTCCCCATTGGCAGGTGAGAAAACTGAGGCCCTCGGATGGCTCGGTGCTTGGCCTTCTGTCAGTCATTGCAGGAGCTGGGATGCACACCTGTGGCCACGGCTGGAGCTTTAGCCCTGCAGCCCCAGTGGGCTTGGGAGTGATGTCGCCAGCCAAAGCCCGGCTTCCCTCCCCTGTCAATCAAGGATAACAAAATCCACTGCGGAGTTCTAAGGACTGAATGAGAAAACGTCTAGAAGGCACCCAGGACAGGGAAGAGCCCCAGAAGGGAACCCTCCCCTCTCCCACAATCCATTTGTACCTCCTTCCCCAAGCTCCGACTATCAGCTACAAGGTTGTACCCCCAAATCCTCACTTCCCTGATGACAAAGTGCTTTCGAGTGGGATGGAGTGCCTGCTTCCCAGTACAGCATGCTAGCCAGTCTCCAGTTCTGAGTCCCCCGGACGGGGTTCAACATCTAGCTGCCCCTCTGATGGGCTGTGTGTCCTGGATAAGGCCTCTCTGAACCTTAAGCAAGTTTTTCTCTGCTCGTTACAACGTCACGATTTATAAAGCAGATGATGACACAGTAAGCCTCCCCAGATAACTGTAGCATCAAACTCCTCCACTGCTCAGCATCCCAGATAACAATTCTCCCACTTTCATCACCAATCTCTTTTGGCACCTAAGAACACCTGTGCTGGGGCTGAAGTCACCTCCCCGTATCATTTCGCTAGAAGAATCCGATCAGTCGGATTTGCAAACCTGTTTTCCTCCTCTTAGTCTTTCCATCGTTGTAAAGAATGGTTCATACTTAGAAAACTCAGATATAAAAGAAGAAAACTCTGATGGTCTAGAGTTAGCCCTTGTTCACATTTCACTGTCATATCTTAGTCTTTTGTGCATATAATGATTTTTTTTAAAAAGTCACCTCAGACCCTATCTACAGTCTTGTGTCCTGCTTTTTAAACTTAAAAAAGATCTGTGGAGCATTTTTTTTAATGTCAGCAAAATTTCTTTGAAATGTTCTCATCACAACATAATCTTCCATTTCACTGTGTGGATTTACCATGGCATAGACAACCAAATTCTCTTACTGGGAATTGTGTTCTCATCTTTTTGGTATCATCTACAATGTCATGGAGAACATCCTGGTTGGGGAATGGATGTCCCCGATCATTCACCTGCAGTGGCTTCCTAGACTACAGATGCAGGGTCAGAGATCCGCACCATATCTAGGAAATATTCAGGTTCTTCGCTTTGGTTCATTTTAACTCAAGCCTCACAGAGAGTATCCCTAAATAAGTGTGATGCCTAAGAGGTGGAGAGAGCTTGACGTGTGGAGAAAGGAGTGGTCAGCCAGGAGGACGGGGTGGGTGGGCGTTGGTGAGGAGGGTGCAGGGTCAGCGTGCCGAACCACATCGACACCCCTCTAACCTGTCTGCCAACAGCACGATCTGGTACGAACTCCATGCCAGGGAGTGGCCTTTCAAGACCCAACCAGCCGAGGCCATAATATGGCAGATGGGCACAGGCATGAAGCCCAGCCTCAGCCAGATTGGCATGGGAAAAGAAATCTCGGTGAGTCGGTCCCGCAGTAGTTCCAGGTCTGGGGCCCAAGGGAGATGCAGACACAATCCTGGTTTTCTTCTTCCTGCATGTTAAGGCTACAAATGCTTTCCTTGGGGTGACCAAAAAAACAAAACAAAACAAAACAAAAACAAGCAAACAAAAAACCCTGCAACCTTCTTAAGTTTGGTTTGGAGTTCAGCAGGCAATGCTGTAAGCACTATGCCTGCAATTTCAGGTGCCTGCCACCAGGGGCGTAGTAACACCTGCTTAGGTTCTTCCTAGTAATGGATTGTGGAGTCAGAGAGCCCCAACGAATCCTCTCATTCTGTTATTTTCAAAACATCTTCATTAAAATATCATAAATATTATTGGTGTTGCTTTTATGTGCATCTGCCTCATAATTTTAAGGCATTATCCAACTCAGAACAAGATATAGAGGAACAGAGAGACCTGGTTATAAATGAATAATCTTCCTCTTAAACACAGCAGGAAGACTCCTCTCTTTTGATCAGAAGGCAGATGATTCAGGGGAGCAGTAATTACCTGGTATGTCGTGTCAGGATTACCTGCCTCCAGGTTTCCTTCCTTTCTTGGATAAGGAGACCATAAATAGTCATGTTTCTCCTCTGTGGCTTTGAAGGGTTCTTATATTATTGGGACGGGGCTGGAGACTTTAGGGTTCCCTTCTGTCCCTCAGTTTTGAGGAAAATGCCAAGAAATTCCTCGGGGAGTATTGTTGATGCTGATGTATCCCAAACCTTCTAGCATAGAGCCTACCTAGTGTGTTATATGGCCTCAGAGCAGGTGGGATGGAGAATGGATGGGTGGTAGATAAAGAAGGAGGGAAGGGAACTGACGTGGATGGGTGGCTAATAGATACATGGGTGGATGGGTGATGGATGGATACAGGGATGGGTGATGGATGGATGGATGGATGGATGGATGAGTACATGGATGGGTACAGGGATGGTTGGATGAACATGAATTGATGTGTGGATGGATGGATGGATGGATGGTGGATAGTGGGTAGATGGATGGATATACACATGGATGGGTGGATGGATAGATAGATGGGTACATGGATGGATTGATGGGTTCATGGATGGTGGATGGATGGTGGATGGACGGATGGTGGATGGATGGACGGTGGATGGACGGATGGTGGATGGACGGATGATGGATGGATGGATGATGGATGGATGGTGGATGGATGGATGGATGGTGGATGGATGGATGGTGGATGGATGCATGATGGATGGATGGTGGATGGATGGTGGATGGATGGATGGTGGATGGATGGATGGTAGATGGATGGATGATGGATGGATGGATGGTGGATGGACGGATGGTGGATGGATGGATGGTGGATGGATGCATGGTGGATGGATGGATGATGGATGGATGGATGGTGGATGGTGGGTAGATGGATGGTAGATGGATGGATGATGGATGGATGGATGGATGGTGGATGGATGGATGGATGGTAGGTTGATGGTTGGTGGATAGTGGATGGATGGATGGTAGGGGTGGCTGGAGGGAGGGATGGCTGTAGGGATATGGAGGTGGGTAGACAAAGGGAGAGAGTCACTGAGGGCTCAAGGACAAATAAAGAAGTCACAACTTGTGATCGATGACCACTCACTGGTTTCTTTTAGGACATTCTTCTTTTCTGCTGGGCCTTCGAGCAGGAGGAGAGGCCCACCTTCACCAAGCTCATGGACATGCTGGAGAAGCTGCCAAAGCGCAATCGCCGCCTGTCTCATCCCGGACATTTCTGGAAGTCTGCAGAGTGGGTTTCTCTTTCAGCCTCTCTCCACTGCCCTGCCTTCTGGCCCCTGTCACCCTTCTCCCCCTCCCCAACTCCACCCCCAGCACACACAGCCGCCCTGCCCACAGGTTCTGGGGTCCCCTGGGGTCCAGGTCAGAGTCTGCCTGCGGCACACAACTCGCTGCTTTTTGATCCCCAGTGAAGGCCGATGCCCTTTGAGTGGAGCCCCCTGTGGCGAGGTGGCGCCCCAGGTCCACCAAGCCCCCCGTTATGTGCTCGGGGACCTGCCACCAGGACTGACTTGATGGACATCCTCCTGGCCCATCACGGTGGCCCCGGGCCCCATGGTCTCCATGACATAAGAAAAGACAGGGAGTCTCTCAGCTTCTCCCTTTCCTCACGCCCTGCTTCCTCCTGGGACACGCCAGGCCACGTCCCTCCGTCCCTCCCTTGTTCCTGGCTGCAGGCCCGTGGCCCTAGCTGAGATCAGGAGCCTGGCCTCTCTCCAGGGCCTCCTCTCCAGCCTCCATGACTGAGCCCTCCAGGTGACAGGCAGACAGGCCCCACTGCTGCTGCTCTGCCAGGTGCTCCCAGTCCCCAGACCTGGGGACACTACTTTACATGCCTCTGCACACTCGCACATGCACTCAGATGGAGACACACGGACATCCGCACACACAGGCACACTCAGACACACACGTGTGGTAGTCACATCCCTGACACTTGAGGACACGTGGGTGAGTATACGCAGGCGCACTTCACAAATCCCCACCTGCGCCCACAGGTGTGGCAGGGCAGCTGCCCAAGCCCCCATGAAGATCCTCAGACCCTCCTCCAGTCATCCTGACCCCTGGGCTTGCTGAGCCTAGTGGGCTCAGCCTTCCTCCCTGGCAGTTAGAAGTTCCTCCCTCCACACTAAGGAGGGCTTAGATTAGAATGCTCACTCCTCTGCCTGATTGCTGTGTGTCCCTGAGCAGGTCACTGGGTCTCTCTGAGCTCATTTCAATTCTGAAAAATGAGGGCCGTGCAACCCTTTGGCAGGAATGCCTTGGGGTACAATGAGGTCCTGCGCTAAGGCACGTGAGTCCCAGGGAGCAGGTGTTCCCAATTTGGTGACAGTCCTTGTCTGCTAGGAGGGACTGTGAGCCTACTTTGGTGGCCTGACAGGATTCAGCACCAACTGGATCTGAGGGGGAAGGCAGGAGGAGGCAGCCTCCAGCCAAACTCCTCCCCATCTCAGGCCACTTAGGCTCTGGGGTCGCAGCCCCGGGATGGACCCAGGAGAAGTGGTGCTACAAACTCTGGGGTCATCGCTCAGTGACGCTGTTCTCCTAGAGGTCAGGAAGGAGAGGGCAGGAGCTCAACTGGACAGCGGGACATAAACTCTGTTAGAAGAGGAGGCAGGGGACCTTCAGTGTCCATCAGGGCCAGCGCCAGTCCATGAGTGGAGAGGCAGGTGCTGGACAGCGCAACTGAAGTGCTTTGGCTGCTGTGGGTGGTACAGTCTCTGCGTATCACTGGCGTCCATAGGGTGGGTACTGGACTCACACCCTTGCCTGAGTCTTCAGCCCTAGGGGACCCTCCCCTCAGCCAGTGACAATCATCCCTAGTCCAGAGGCTGCAGGCTCCAGCGGGAGCATTCGGAGTTCATATCCTGTCCCTCTCCTTCCTGGCTGTGCATCCTTGAACAAAACACATAACCTCTCTGGGCCTCAGTTTTCACCCGTGAAAGGGCTAGGCTGTGCCTACACTGCAGGCTGCTCTCAGGTTTCAATGAGGTCAGATATGTGTGGCACTTGGCACGGAGCCCAGCGCACAGTAGGGCCCCCGTTGGTAAGAGTGCCTTTCACTTTTCTCAGAGGGGACAGGGGCACCTCACGTCAACACCCCTGTCACCGTTCACTGGGCTTCTCTCCCCACTCCAGGCTGTGACCCTGGGACAACAGGACCACGCTGGGCTGCCTCAGCTCCTGAGCCACCTCTCCCTCCCTGCTCCGCCCCCTGCCAGCTCGGGAGGCCAGAAGCTCACCACCAGAGGGTCCCGAGGGCCGGCTTCGGAGCGCCGCACGACCGCACCGTGGGCCACCCTGCACCCAGACGTGCGCCCCTCTGCTCGGGCAGGGGCAGGGACCCCCGAGGCAGGACCCACCTGATCAGCCAGGGTGACGGGATTGATGAGTGGGGCCCAGGGGACGGTGTGGCGAGGACGACTCCAGGCTGAAGGTGGAGACCCTGGGCAGCGGGGGGCCGGCAGGAGACCCCACCCACCAGGCAGGACGTTGACTGGTCAGTGCCCGCGCGTGCGCACACGAGGCCCACTCTGCTCGCCCCCTCGAGAGCAGCCCCGCCTGGAGCCCCCGCTGCTGTGGCCTCTGTAGGTCAGTGGGGAAGAGCAGCCCCAGCTGGTCAAGGCCACTGTGCAGGGCCAGGGTGGGGCAGGGGCAGGACTGGCCAAGCCCATTCCCTTGGAAACATCTAGTTCAGAGGCCGCAGCCCAACCCTGGCACGGTGCGTGCACCTCTGGACGCAGCCCCCACATGCGCCGCGACAGTCCTGCGCGTCTTTCGAGCCTCGTCCTGCCTTTGTCCCCTGCCCTGCGAGAGGGTCATCCTATCTCATCTCACTGGCCATTTGGAAGGCACAGTGACTCCCTGGATTGTGTGTGTGTGGGGTCCCTAGGGCTCATGACACCCCCTGAAGTCTAGGCCCCAAGAGCTAGGATGGGGGGTGTTCTAGTACATTCCTTTCCCTTGCTCTTGGGCTGCTGGCCCACCCACAGTGATGGTCTCTGAGGCACGTGTGGGGTGGGTTTCGGGGTTACCTGTCTGGGAGGAGCTTCTCCGGCTGCTCCACCCCTTAATAAGTCTCGTTGGGGCAGCGGGGAGGGAGCCCTTTTGTAGAAATCCTTCTCTTTCCAGTCCAGCCTGGCCAGTCCCTGAGCGGCCTCCTGTTAGGAGCCAGGGTCCCTTGCCTATTTGTGCTCACTCACGTCTCCTCTTGCCATCCCTCCCCTTGCTCAAGGCCTGGACTGGTGGCGTTTCCCCCAGAGCAAGGGAGAGGAGAGCCTCTGGCTCATGTCCCCAAAACCCTGACCCCATGGATCTGACCTGGCACTAAAGGGAAATCTGTCCCCACCAAGAGCAGCAGCAGAGGTAGCAGAGTGGCTGCAGGGCGCCCAGGGCCGGCCCACGGTCCCTCTGGACCTCCTGGCCACTGCCCAGCTTGGTGATCTCACAGCTCCTCCCGCATCCACACATCTGCCTCCCAGGGAGGGAGACCCAGACTTCAAAACCTGACCTGAGCTGACATCCAGAATCCAACCACATGCAGGGGACCTTCCCCACCTGGGTGGTCCCAGACCACTCCACACTCCAGGACCAGTCGGCTTCCAGCTCCAGGAAGAACAGGGCAACCTTGTGTTTCCCCAGAACTGGGCCCAGGGAGGTCCCCTGCGCTCCCCAAGGGCCTCCTTGCCTTGCCACATCCCCACCTGCCTGGGACCAGGAGACTCAAAACCCCACGGGGCCCTTCCTAAGTGGACATTCCTGTTCTGGGGACATCCGTCCCGGTGGCTCTTGGCCTGGTGATTGCTTGTCTTGGGGGCTTTTCACACGCACTTGCAAGACACCCAGAGCTCTTGTCTGAAGATGCCCCCTTCCAACAGTCCCCTCTGTGGAGCCCCCGAGTCCCTGGCCTGGGTGGACCACCCAGGCTGTGCCCAGCGACCTACTGAGTGCCTGCCATCCAGCCCCAGCCTCTCTTAATCCCCACCCGGACTTGTCGGTCCACAGACTCCAGATTTTCCCTGCACCTTTGTGCCCAAAGAGGAAACGAGGAAGGAAGGAGGCAGCCGGGGTCCAGAGCCCCCAAAGTTGAATGCCCCCTGATGCCCCGGACTCTCCTGCTTCCTGCTTCTAACCAAAATAGCTGACCACCACCCTTGTCAAGGCCCAGTGGGGTCTCCCAAGGGTGACTCTCCATGTGACCCTGAGCCCCTGTTGGGATTTAGGACAGGACCTGGGTGATCCAGGGAGAAGGCCCAGCCCTCCACCCACCCCCGGCCCCTCTGGGGCTTCTTGGCCTTGGGGATCAGAGTTCCTTGGGTCTGTTCCTTGGTCCCACGTCACCTCTTCTTGACTTCTCACTCTTTCCTCCTCTGTCCCCACCTGCCGAGATCTCTGCTGCAGTCAGAACTGGACGCTGGCTCCAGGCTTCCCTGACCCCCACCCCCAGCCCCAGCCCCAGCCCCAACCCCAGCCCCAACACCTTTATTTGTTTAAATCCAGGGAGAATCTGGGCCCCTCTTTCCCACGGCCCTGTCTGTTTGCTGAGGGACAATTGGGGGAGAACATGGTCATTCGTCCTTTGAGGGCGGAAGAGAAGAGAGACGTTGTACTTGCCCGTTTCAGCTGCTAACCTGTCCTGCGTCTGGTTCCATAGGACCCCCCTGTGAAGGGGAGCCTCTGTGTGAGTGTGTGTGAGTGTGTGTGTGTGTGTGTGTGTGTGTGCGCGCGCGCGCCTCTCCCTGCCAGTGACATGAGTCACCAGCTCAACAGCAAGTTGCTTCCGTCTGTGCCTCACATTCAGCAAACCCCTCTCTGTTCAGGCTTCCCGCGTGGACCATTCTGCAGGGGGAGGTCCCCCGGGGGCCTGGACCTTCAGAGGGACACTGCTGGGCTTCTGTTGAAGGGTACGCGGTGGCCCGCTGACTCCCACCCACTCCTCTCACGACAGATGATCCTCTTGATCTCATGTAGGGACATCCCCCAGTGGCCCCATCCCCAGAGCCAAACCGGAAACTAAATTGCCCCTTAGGTCTCCCTGGTCCTGGTTTTCCCTCTTAGGGGTCAAAGAAAAGAATTCCATGTCGCCATGTCCCCCTCCTGTCCCTCCACGTCCACCTGGGCTCGGCCTATGGACGCCCTTTCTTTACGTATGTGGGCAACAGGACTCTGTGTCCAGGGAGCCTGTATCTCCTCTCTCCCTGTGCCACCCCGTGTCCCCACATGGTGCCCCCCAAACACAAGCACAGAAACCCAGACGCCCCCAACCTTCCATAACCCTCCTCCCACCTGTCGCTGGTCCTCCGAGACACTCTGATCTCTGGACCCTGGCTATCTTGAGTCATCTAGAGCTGAGGGGACAAGCTTCGGCCTGAGGACCAAGTGGCTCTTGTGTTTCATTGATTTATTTTTTAATTGGGAGAAAAATATCAAAGGAATCGTAACATCTCACGACTTAGAAAACTTCTATGAAATGCACATGTCACGACACACGGAATTCTGTTCACGTAGAGCTTATTTATTCCCATGTGGTGCAGGCGGCTTTGGGGTTCCAGTGACACACACAGCTGATGGGGCCCCCCGGTTGGAAATGCAACCTAGCCCTTGGCCAGCTTTGCCTCCTGTGACCTGGGGGCTGCTTCCCAAAGGACCAGTCACCTTCTGCATGGTTCCCAGAGCAGGAGGAACGCGGGGGCGGGGGCCTTGTTTCAACAGGGGACAGGCTGTCTCGCGGCCTGCCCAAGGGAGGTAGAAAGCCCCCTGCCCTGGACAGGTGTGAGCAGGTGTTGACCCCGTGGCCTGCATCCTGTGGAGGCCGGTCAGGTCCCCGGGTCTGCTCTTGAGGTCGCTATGCCAGGGGTGGGGCTCCCCCATGACCTGGGAGGAGCGTTCTCATGACGGTGCTTGACGTTGCCGAGGGGCGCTGGAGGACCCCCATCTCTGGCTTTCCTTCTCGCGCTCTTTCTCAGCCTGGAGCCCCCAGATGCACCTCCCTGTCCGCATGTCCTGCCAGCCTCCTCTTCACCCTGGTCTCGACCCGAGTGTGTGGCCAGTGCCCCCCCACCCCCCACCCGTGTTAGCTCCCTAGAGCTGCCACCACAAGTCACCACACGCTGGGTGGCTTAATGCAACAGAAATGTGTCCTCTCGCAGTTATGGAAGCAGGAAGTCCAAAAGCTAGGCGTTGGCAGGCTCCCTCCAAAACCGCTGGACCACAGAGCCCCATCCCAGCCCTATTTTGCATTTTGTGTAGAGACAGGGTCTCACGGAGCTGCTTAGGGCCTCGCTTTTGCTGAGGCTGGCTTTGAACTCGCGATCCTCCTGCCTCAGCCTCCCCCAACCACTGGTCCCTGATTCTTCTTAACCCCTTGGTTCTTTCCGGCAAACCTCGGCGTTCCTTGGCTTGTGGCTTGTGTCCCTGGGACTCTGTCCTCTCTTATCTTCTAGTCCATCTGCAGGGCACGTGCGGGGGTCCTGGGGTCAGGAATTCAGCATGTCTTTTCTTTTTCTTGGAGGGGTGTCTGGAGGGGACGCACTCCACCCTAGCACCCTCTCAGGAGCTTTCTCTTGGACCTTGATTGGTCACCTTTGTCCCTCCAGGGCAGATCCTAGGTCCCCGGGAGATAGATTCTGCAGAACCCACGGCTCCAAGGGCCAGGACAGCTGGACAGCTGGACCGTCCTTCTCCTGTCCTTTAGCTTTGCCACTGAGGGGAGGAAGTTCCCAGGAAGCCTCAGGGGGACACCCTCCTAGCTCCGGTCACCCGGCCTTCACCTGCACGGCCGGGGAACGAGAGGCAGTGGACGTGAGCCTGGTGCTCAATAAGCACGTCCAGAACACGGGGAGGGACAGCTGCTGGGCGAGAGCCAGGAGCGGGCGGAGCCTGGTGATACTGGAATTCCAGGCTGCATTGGGGAGGCCACGTGGGACCCCTGGCGTGTTCTCCAGGCTTATCAAATGTCACTTGTAAAGTGCCGCATGAGTCAGGTGTCCCTAGGAGGCAGAGTCACTTTCTACTGTAAGGTCCCCTGTTCACTGAGCACTTACTATGTGCCCAGCCCGGGGAATCCCCATGTTGGTCCGGGGGCAGGGGGAGGCGGCCTCCCTCGTCCCCGTTTTGATGGCTGATGTGATAGGAACATGAACCCACCCAGGATGGGGTGGTGCCCACATTTCAGAGTGGGTCTCAGAGTTCATGTGTCCCCAAGGACTCACTTCTGCGAGTGATGCATGCCCTGGTGCCCACAGGGATGTGGAAGTCCCCAGTGAGCCAAGAGGGGAGGTCGAGGGGAAAGGTGAAGGGGCAGAAGTGTCCACTATGTCCCTAGGCTGCCAGGCGGCCGGCAGTGTCCGAGTAGCCAGGGAAGCGCACCTGGGTTGGCAGATTCCTCCCGGCCCCTCCGGCACCCCTGCCCCAGCACCCACCAGCCCACCCGACTCTCCCCTCCTGCTGGGCATCCTCGTGTGGCTTTCCTGGGGGCTGACCAGTGAGTGGCCTTCCCTCCCAGGCCGTAAAGGGTGTGTCCTTCAGGGTTGGAGGACCCCCTCCCCCACTGAGGACTGAGCTGGGGGAAGTGGGCCTTGCCAGGGCTGCAGACGGTGGGCATGAGACCCCGAGTGTCCCATGCCCCTTCAATCCAAGATAGGATGGACGCTGCATTATGGGAAGGGGCCCAGGGCGAGTGTGCGTGGGAAATGCTTATGAGAGACCTGCTTCCCGGGGTAGGACTTGTCAGGTTTGTGGACACTGTTGTGTGCTTGTGACCTAAAACACCCAGAGGAGCTGTGCCCAAGTCTCTCTGGGCTGCTTTCTGAATCCCCAACTCGATGGGCCTCTGGAAGTTCAGCTGGATGTCTGACCTGGTCCTCAGGAGCCAAGCGTTCTGACCACAGAAAGAAAGCAGCTGACCCCCCGGGCATTTACAGACGGCCAGGACACGGGCCAGGCACGGCAGCCCATCTAGTCCCAGCCGCACCTGAGGCTGGCACTGTGAGTGGCGAACCAGGAAGCTGGCCTGAGATGGGTGCTCAGGGACCCCGGGGACTCCACAGCTGGGCTTCTCTGAACAGCTGGCCTCCATCCGCACACACCCCCGCCTAGGCCTGCTGGTGGTCCGTCCAGGTTCCGTGCAAGTAGACAGTGTCTCCGAGCTCAGGGACGTCCCCAAGGGAGAACTCTGGCCAACGGTATCTTCCAACAGGAAGCTGCTTTGCTGTGTTGGTGACTTTCCCAGTATACCGTGGCTCAAGACCAGAGTGGAAATAATGTAGGGTTTCACCTCCTTAGGAGGATCAGCCACTGGGCTTTAATCTCCAACCAGGCCACTGAGACCAGGATCCAGAAAGATGCAGCTCTCGTCCCAAGAGGCAAATCGGGAGCGCATCTGTCTCCACCGCCAGCTCCCGTGCCCTCTGCCGACGTTGCTAGTCAATCCCAGCACCTCAGCCCACCGATCCCAGATGCAGCCACAGAGCATTAGAGGTGGACATGTGACTGTCCTGACTACAGGCTTCCCTTCCTGTCACAGGCGCAGGACTGGAGGCCCAGAGAAAGAAGGTAAAAATCCCCCTAGTCAGCCCCCTTGGAATAGGCAGAGGTGGTTTAAACTCAGAAGTACCCAGAAGCCCAGGGTTCAGGCTGTCGTTGAGAGACATGTGCCAGGGCCTACAGAAGTTTCACCCGGGGGACTTGGAGGGGGCAGGAGGAGGGATTTGTCCCTAGGCCCTGGTGTCTGATGCTGTCTGATCATCCACCTGCTGCTTGGAAGGAATCACTCTCTGGGATGTTTTCCTCACCCCCAGCTATCTAACAGCTGGGCTGGGGGGCCGACGTACGGGGGGCGCTGAGAAAGACTGCCGTGTGTGCATGGTGGTGGGCAGGGGACCAGGAAGATGGCTCTGTATCGAATCCGTTTTCAAAAGTTCCACAGTTCTGTCTGGCATCTGGGGAGCCGGGCAATGTCCCGTAGAACTGAGAGGAAGAGGAGTCTCCTCCATATGGAAGTTTCAGAATTAAGTTTTCAAGCAGGTGTCTTCTGGGGTCCTAGTGGACCACCAGCTCCGTACCCGAGCTCTTGCCCCTAACATCGGCTTGGTGGCCAAGAGTACCTTTTGCATACTGCCTCTTTGTTTCCTTCCTCCCCTTACTACCCCCAACCCAGCTGGTCCAGGTGGGAGCAGGGTCTTTGCGTCCCACCTGGATGCCCGTGGCCCAGGTTCCCATGGAACTCCAAGATCGTATTTTCTTTCCCAGCTGTTCACTCAGTGGGTGGTTTATTGAGCACCTACTACCTTTGCCCTGGGCACTTGGTGATGAGCAATGCAAAGCCTCCCCCATTCTGAAGTTCAGAGCCTAAGAAAGTCAAGGAAATGTCAATCACAAAGGTACACGTTTGCGGCTCACGAGGGTCTGGGGGAGGAAAACCCACAGGGGGCAGAAACTCGGGGTGGGCTCAACTACGGAGAGCGATTGGCAAAGGTCTTTGGGAGGTGGTGACATCAGATCTAAACAGGGAGGGAGGGAGGGGAGGGTGACCTTTCTAAGCCAAGGTTTCTCACCCTGGGGGGGTCGACGCAGAGCTCAGAGTGTTCTTTATGGTGGGCGCTGTGGTGGGTGCTGTAGGAGCAGCCTCTGTCCAGGGCACTGCCACCCCCCCACCCCGTGTGACATCCAGAAGAATGTCTCCAGACGTTGCCCAAGGGTGTGCTTTGGCACAACACTGTAGGATTCCTACTCAGAAGCCTCCGGCAGAAGCCTCCATGGGAACAGACAGAGCCAGACAGAGCCAGACAGAGGGACTCGGGCCCAGGAGGAGGCCCCTGAGGTGGCCAGGCGGGAGACAGGTTTAAAAGCTCCAGTGAAGCTGCGGGGCGGGGGAGCTGGTGAGCCCAGCAACTCGGGAGGCTGAGGCAGGAGGATTGAAGCTGGAGGCCAGCCTCAGCAACTTAGCAAGACCCTAAACAATTTAGGAAGACCCTGAGTCAAAAAAATAAATGAAAAGGGCTGAGGATGCAGCTCAGTGGTCAAGTGTCCCTGGCCCTTTTTTTGAAGCACCAGAGCCTCCTCCTTATGTCCTAAAACTTTGGGCCCCACAGGCCCTCCTGGAGCTGCTTTCTGGGTGACTCAAGACTCTCAGGAATGTCCCCTTTGCCTTCCCCAGAAAGGCGACCCCTCCCCACCCCCAGTGTTGAGGTCCTTTCCTGGCACACACACACACACACACACACACACACACACACACACACACACCCGTCTGGTCCCCGCTACAGTGGAGAAGACCCGGGGCCAGATGAAGCCACGCCCCTTCCTGATGGACCTGGTCCGGGGTGGGCGGGAGGTGGATGTGGACATCCTCAGGTCCTGCTGCCCCAACCCTGGAACCCGGCCCCTGGGCATTGCAAAGAGCTAACCAAGGCTTGGCACGTCGCTTGGGGAATTGGGACCCCTGGGGGCCAAGCACCTTCTAGAAGGCGGCTGGGCCCAGTCGCCCCTCCCGGCCCTGCCAGGGCTTGGCCTTGGCCGCTCCCTGGACCGTGAAGGCCATGCCCTGGTCTCTAACCACCCCAGTTTCCTCTGCTTATTTTTCTGTGCTGCAAACATGACCACTCTAATAATCTTTAAAATGGATACCCAGGAGCCTGTGTGAGTTCAAGTAAGCGCTCAGGAGCTGCAGTGTAGATAGGAGGGGCTCAACGTCCCCACCCGCCTCCCTGCCCGGGCGCATCCCCAGGCCCAGGACAGAGACGGGAGGGGGCGTGGCCAAGACCTGCCGCATCCCGCAGCCCCGCGCCCCTCCTGGCAGCCGTCCTTTCTCTTCCCACCCCGGGGAATTGTCTTCTGGGGTCCTAGTGGACCACAAGCTGCAGTGGACCAGGATGCTGCAGGTCGTTGTCCCCAGACCCACTTCCAAAACTCCTCCCCTGACCATCAGGAATTAATGTCATAAGCCCCAAGCCTCAGAGCACAGAGGCCAAGCCCCAGTGGGACCCGGGACCATCCCCCCGCCCCTCCCACTTCCAAGCTGGTCCAGCTGCACCCCCGACTGCCGCCGCCCTTGCCCCCTAGGACCCCGGGCATCCGCCTCGGCCCATCGTGGATTGTAAATACCTCCCGGGGAGCCGCTGGGGAAAGCGACCGCCTATTTCCCAAGCCTGGGGTCCCCAGCCCCGCTCCCTGAATCCTCCCCAGAGCCCAGAGTCCTCCCTTGGTCCCCCAGGACTTCATGTCATACAGTCACTCAATGAATGTTGACCAAGGGCCTCCTGTGCTTCTGGGGAAAAACGGGGGTGGACAGTGGCCTCTGCCTTGGGTGTCCCTGGGGTCCAGTGGGAGAGTGGGAGGAGTTCTGAGCCTGAGGGGTCCCTGAGGAGCACCCACCCCCGACTAAGAGCCCTCAAGGAAGGCTTCTTGGAGGAGGAGATTCTGAACAGCGTCTTGAAATTTAAGTAGAGTGGGAGTGGGGAGTAGGGAACAGTGTGCCGGGAAGGAGGAACAGCAGCCTATGCACAGGCTCAGAGGCAAGACCATGGTTCACGGGGGCTGAAGCTGCCTGCGGGCACCTGCCTGCACCTCCCTGCCTTACCCCAGCTGGAAAGTGCTCTTGGCTCAGACGCGGAGACCTTGGCTCTCTCCTGGGCCTTGCTATTACCTCAGTATCGGGCCGGGGGATGGCCAAGCATGGTCTGTGCTTGCTGAAGTCTGGCCCTGTCTGCTGCCGCCGGCCTCCGCACATGGAGGGTGAGTTCCGGCTCTTCCGTGGCCCGGCACCGGGTTCCGCTGTCCTCGGGCATCTCTGCTGCACCTGGGTCGTCTCTGCTCTTCTCTCAGAAGCATTTTTCTTCTCTGTCTGCTTCTGCTCCTCCTTGGCCTCCTCTTGGGTCTGATTTCTTCGAGGCCCAAAGATCTGACTTGCCACACCCAAAAGCCTCCCCCAGCAGTCTCCCTGTGGCCTCTTCCCTGAACAGTTTAAGGGGCACAGGAGGGTTGAGATCGAGAACATGTGTGAACGTGGAAAGGCACCCGAGGAAAGGCCCTTCACAAAAGGTCCCCAGTTACACATTCCAGTTGTGATGGGTTGTTAGAGAAGTGGCTGAAGAAGACCCTGGGGTCCTAGTGGGCCACAAGCTAGGTCTGTAAGACAGGGTGGAGGAGGATGCACCATCGCTGTCGGTGGGATAGTGCGTCCTCGGTTGCTGTGAACACCCGGCAGGGCTTGGAGGACAGAAAACACAGCACCTCTGCTGACCCTGGGACTCCCAGGGTGTGTGTGGTTGTGCGTTCACCTGCTTGGTTTTGACTCACACACGGCTCTCGAACCAGTCCCTGCTGTGGCTCACGGTCTCGCTGACAGCAGCAGAGATTCTTTCCTGGTATTCCTGGGTGTCCCTGCTGCAGCCCTGGCTGACCCCAAGGTGGCTCAGGGCGGTGAATGAAATCATCACCGTCAGTTGCGTCACACAATACCTGGCACACAGTAGGTGCTCAATAAGTGTGGCTTCTCTATCTCCCAACTGAACTCGCCCCCTCAGAACTCCACCTCCTGGGGGCATTCCTGAAAAGACAGGGGACTGGACCAGAGAGGAAGTGGGTGTCCCCTGTGTCCCTAGAGGCTGGAGTCCAGACCGTCCCCAGTTGTCCTGGGGCAGAGCATCCCTAGGGCTCCTCCTAAGGAGCCGGAGCGTCCCTGCCCACCACGGTCCTCGTAGAAGCAGGACCTCCTTCCTCCAGGCCCCGAGGGGGAGGCCCAGGAGGGTCACAGGGGCAGCGCAGCTGAGCGGCCTGGCCTGTGACCGTGCGGGGCTGAGACCCTCCCAAAGTCGGGTGGTCAGTGTCCCCACCTCCAGAGTCTCTCTCCCCCGGACCTTTGGCCTTGCCCTGGGGTCCACTCCACGGGCTGACCGCACGACTCTCTGGGTTGGTGGCTCTCGACGTCGTGGACCTTAGGCAACGTCCTCAATTGTAAAAAGGCTTTCTGTGTAAATGACGCTGTCACCTTTTTCTATCGCCCAGTACCTAGAGCCCTGTAAATGCTATACATAGACACCACGGAGACGGCGCCGCAGACCAGGGGACTGACGCCCGGCGCTGTCTTCTCTGTGTCTGGGCCGCCCATCCCAGAGGAGCTGGTGGATGAGGTCGGTCTCTCGCTGTCCCCCGGCCACTCCTTCCCCTCTCTCCCCTCTGGACTCTGTCCGTCTGGTCTCTGTCTCTGTCACTCGCTGCCCACGTCTCACTGCTGGAAGGAATGCTGGATTCCGATGCCGTCCGGGGCAGGAGGCCGGATGGAGGAGGGTCCACCGTGTATATTTGTACAGAATCATTTATAACGTTTTCTACTAACTTCTCAAAAAGTCTTTCTAACTCGGGCTGTTGGACACTTTGTGAGCCTCTGAGCCGGCAGGCCTACCGTTTCTTGTGTTTAGTGCAATGTTTAGTGAGAATCCAATGTCTGAACTATTTATGCCAATAAAGAACCTGAGACTTCCTGCATCACACTGCCGCCAGCCCAGGTCTGCATTCTCTCGTTGTCTGCTGTCCAGAGGGAATCCCGGGCACCCCTCGGTGCCTCCGTCAGCTATCGCCGTGAGTGATCGCGCTGTGTAACAAACACACCCTCCAAATCCCGTGGCTTACAACAGCTGGCATTTGCCTTCTTGCACCTGGGTGTGTGAGCTCAGCCCAAGAGATGCCTCTCAGGCTGCAGGCCAGGTTCCAGGCCAGGTTCAAGGCAGTGCCCTGGGTCTCCCCATCACAGGATCCAGCAGGTGAACTTGACCAGGAGCGCCATGCCAGAATCCAGGGTGCACAAACACTCGGGGCATCACCTCAAACCACTACCACTGGTCAACACAGAAAACTGACCCCGTCCTCCGCCCAACCAGCCGAAAACCTGTTCTCCCCCAGGGGTGGGTGTGGTGTGTGTGTCAGCACACCTGTGTGCACCCCCCCACACACAGGGCTGTCCACCTGAGCCAGCCGTGGGGCCCTGTCAATCCCAGGGCCACCCACTTCCGCAAAAGCCTGGTGCTGAGGGATGTAGTGGCTGGACCAGGGCACCGCAAGAAGTACAGCTCCTGATCTTGGGGTGCACACAGTGGGGCTTTTAAAATCCACAAAGTGCTTTTATGAAACAAGAGCCAGGCAGGCAGATGGAGAGGAAGATGGGGCCAGGAGATATAGGACCAGCTCACAGGTCCCTCCCTGGAGACCCTACTGATGAGAGATGAAAGAGCTGGCCTTACCTGTCCCTGTCCCCGGAGCCCTTCCCTCCACCCCTGCAGTGACCACATGCAAGCTGTGTGACCTTGGGCAGGTTGCTTAGCTTCTCTGAGCCTCCTCATCTATAAAATGTGCATGATGACTGAACCACACACCGTCCTCCACCATCGTGGGGGTTAAGGACGGGTGACCAAGAGCACCCCAGAATTCCCCATCTCTCCTGACAGTTTGCTCAAGCCCCATCCGGCCCCCAATATCCCAGAGAACAGCAGCTGGTGTCTGAACTGGCTACAAGCACGGGGTTCCTCCCACCCACCACAGGGGGGCTGGGCGTATGAGTTGCCCTGATTTACAGAAGGGGAAACTGAGGTTCCAAGGGGCGGAAGTCTCCGGCAGCAACTGAATTTGAGCCCAGGCTCTTATCACTTAGACCAGGGCTTTTAACTCCCAGAAAAAGAGCCACCAGCAAACGTCACTTTCCCCAGCCTAGATCTGACCCTTGGCTCTGAGGCAGTGTGGGCGGGGGAAGAGCGTGAGACAACACCAGGAAGCCCACCCTGCTCTTCCGTGTCAAGCAGGAGAGAAGAGGACAGAGTCTGTTGATTGTCCTGGTTCTGGCTTGTGGTCCTCTCTGGCCGCAGGGCTACCATCCATCAGGCCCAGCCGGTGTTGGCTCAGAGACGGGAGCTTTGCAAGGCTCTGGAACCGAATGGCTCATTAAGTTCTGCGCACAGGCTGCGAGGGAGGCACCTGGGAAATGGAGCATGGGCACAGACGAGCCCACCCTTCTGCCCGTGCAGCAGGAGCAAGACCATCTGCCCGTGAGGCAGGAGCAAGAGAGTCAAACCCTGTGGGTTCCTCCCCACCCTTGCCCAGATCGACACCCTCCTGATCCCCATCTCCCACCAGCCAGTTCCCAGAAACAGTGCTTTCTTCTCCTTTCATCCTCTCCCTCATCCTGTGAAGCCAACGCTCTCCCATTCTCATGACACAGATGAAGTGCCTGTGGCTCAGAGAGGTTAAGTGACTTGCTTCAAGTCACACAGTAGGGAGTGTGAAACCAACATCCAAACCCAGGCCATTTGAATCTGGGACCCCAGGCTCTGCACTGCAGTGCCACATGGTGCCCGGGGCAGGCCACTTAGAGTAAATCAACGGTTCTCAACCAGGGCATGTTGCCCCCTCCCCAGGGCACGGTTGACAGTGTCCTACTGGGGAATACTCCTGGCATCCAATGACCAGGGACTGGGATGCGGTTCCAAACCCCACAATGCGTGGCACAGACCCTCCCGCCTGGAACGGTCCAGCCCCCAATGTCAACAGTGCTCCCTCGGTGGCCGGGGACCAGCCCAGAGGGGCGCAGCGGCCCTGTGTGGGAGCAGTCAGAGGCGCTCTCACGGAGGGAGAAAGACGGGCAGCCCCCGTCCCCCTCGCCTGGCAGACATGCCCAGGGGGGCACAGCAGTCGCTAAGAGACAGACGCCAACTCCGGGAGAGGGTGGGGCACAGCGCCAGAGATGCCACCCAGCCGCACGTGTCCCAGTCGTCCTTCACACACCACCTGGCTTGGCGCTGCCCTGCAGGGAGAGAACTCCATCCCGCTGTGGGGGGCAGAAGCCCAGGCTCCGGCCGCGGGTGGGAGGGAGCACCGCGGGGATTCGAACCTGGGTCTCTGTCGTAGGCCCAGCAAACCAAGGGCGCTAAGGTCAGGCAGGGAAGGCAGGTGGAGTCCCTGCCCTGCCCTGGGCGAGGCCTCCACCCCGTCCGGCCTCCTGGTGCTTCTGCGAACTGGAGATGGTGACAGTGCGGATGTCACGCAAATGCGGGGCACGTGGCCCACTGCTCCCGGGCCTTCTTACGGACCCGCCCTCCCTTCCAGAGCTGGTGCCCACGCCGCACCAAAGGGTGCACACACACGTGTCCAGGTGCGCCCACGCCCACACTCACCCAGGCGCGCACACGCCCCGGCCACCGCACCCTCCCGCGCACCCACCCCGGGGCCACCCTCTCACAGGGGGGGTACCTGCCAGCCAGGGGCAGCGGCCTGTCTGAGCTGGCCGCTGTCGCTCCTGGGGTGGGTGCGTCATTGTGAGTCCCTGCCCGTCCACCACAGCCTTGGACAATCGGGTCATTGTTCCCCTGCACCTTGTATAACTCAGGAGCTGGGGGGGGGGGGGGGGGGTATGCACATGTGAAATGTCATCTCCCCACCCCCAGCCAGCGAGGCCAAACAAGGATAACCGCATGCTTAGGCCCCAGGGCCCAAGGACAGTGACTGCAGCCAGGGCCCAGAGCTTTCCTGAAATATCTTCATAGGGTGGTAGTGATGGAAACGTAAGGGGACACTGCGCGAAACTAGGTTTCTTGCTGCAGGACTTATCAGAGCCTTGGATGTGCTGTGTGCTTTATAACGGGGCGGGGGGGGGGCTCAAGGGTATAGGTTTCTCGACTTATCTGACCCCAGAAACCTTTGTTCACTCTGTCCCAGAGGGTTTCTGTGCCACAGAACGCTTTGAGAAGCCACCACTCAGCCATGGGAACATTCAAAGCAGATTCCCAGACCCTACACAGGCCGTGTAGCCTGGTGGTCGGTGTCCCCTGCACCATTCAATAAAAGGCAACCAAATAAAACTTGAAGACACGGACGCACTGTCTCAGCTTTTTTCTTTTTTTCCTTTTATCTTGCCAAAAAAAGATAAAGCAAAATAAGAGCCACAGAAAGCTCTCTCCCGATCCCACCGCCTTGGTGAAGAAAGGCTGTCACCAAAAAATAAGTAAATAAAATAAATGAGAAAGGCCATAATGTGAGAAATCAGAGCCTCCATGTCCTATCTCCCTCTTTTTCCACAGGACAACATACACTGGGACCTGGATGGGCACCAGCGGGTGGGCGTGGCCAGGCCAGGGCGGGGTCCGACGCCGGGGCTGGAGGCTCCGCCCCCGCCTCCTGGCCAAGCTCCGGTTGATTGACATTTGTGCATGCCCCGCCCCCGCCTCGTGCTCTTGCTCGCGACAGGTGGCCCCTCTAGGAAGCTTCGCTGGGGCCAATGGCTGCGCAGAGCAGAGATCCTGAAGCCAGAGTCCCTTGCCCTGAAGTGGCTCAGGTGCGGCAGGATCAGGCTGCAGCGGGGACTTTGGCCGCCTTCCTGCCCTTCCCCACCTGCCTCCCCCGCCCTTGCCTGGGTCCCCTGGGGACACCTCCCTCATAAATCGCTTGCCCTGGGCTCCTCATTTGCAGTCTGCCTCTGGGAGAACCTAAGCGGGGACTGTCCCCTCTGCAATTCTCCGAGGAGCAGTTTCCTCCTGTGACGAATGGGAATCATTGTCACCTGCCCCTTCCTCACTGGAGGTGGAGACTTCAGAGGTGACATCTGCGAGCCGCGAGAAGGACCCCCCCCGGGGGACTGCAGAAAGGCCGTCCTTGGAGGGTTGTAGGGTCCTCGTGGCTTTAGGGGGTGCAGAAGCTCTGCCAGACCCCAAGAGATGGGTTAGCTTCACCCAGGAAAAGCCAGCTGCGGAGTCGGGTCCACCCGGACCCCCCCAGGGAGTGCGGGGCAGCCTCGGCACGTGGGAGCGGGTCCACAGGGTCTGGAGCTTCCGGGGCTAGGATCCTGTCCCCTCTGGAGTCCCCCGACCCTTCATCCAGGGAGCAGAGCTTTGGAAGCTCTAATGAAACCTCTGAGGGGCTCCATTTTGACGTTTCTCTTCTTTTTTAAAAATAACACCTGGTTCTATACCAGCAGCTGCACTGTGGGCTTAGGTGTGAGGGCAGAAGGGACAGTGTCAGGGCCTGGGAGTGTCCAGTTCTGCTCCGTTCTGGGTGGGCTCCCAATCTTGATGAGATTGGTTTTAGAAGAGAGAAAGAAAAAGGAAAATCAGATCCACACTTAGAAATGTCAGGGGACAGACAGTTGGGCAATGTCCCCTGAGTCCTGGACTAGGGGAAGTGTGGGGGCGGGGGCAGCGGGTTGCCCACTTCACTTTCAGCTGACCTCCAGATTTGCTCCTGCCTAATTACATCCCAAATTAAGTCCCCCTAAGCTGATTCAGCTTTCCCTCGCAACCTATTCAAACCCTGTCTTGCTCCAGTCCCTGATTCCGCTATCTCGGGAAATAATCTTAGATCATTCAAAGGACTTCATGTGACAGTAATGACCGCGGGGATCAGCCGACCGCAGGGCCTGCACCCCACCAGATCTGCAGCCTGTGGGCCAGCTCGCAAGGCAGGAACGATTCCTATATATATATATATTTATATGGTTGAATGGAATCTGAAGGGGAATATCCTGTGGCATATGAAAATGGCATGGGCCGCTAATTTCAGGGGCCATAATTAACGTTTTATTGGGACATATGGGCCCATTTGTTTGCGTTGGGTAGTAAATGTTTGCCTAGTCCTGCATCAGGGAGGGGACAGGGTTGTTAGCCAGTGGTCCCTTCCAGATGGAAGGGTAGGAGGACATCAGCCACACTGGATTGGGCGTGGGGAAAAGGTCTTTGCCCCTTCCCGCCCTGCAGCTTGGTCTCCTGGGAGCATCCTGGGGTAAGCATCTCCACCGGCTGCGCAGGATTCGTCCCGCCCACCAGAGCTGATGGGTTCAGGCGCAGACACCTGACCCGCACTGAGCCAATCAGATTTCCTCTCCAGGGGGTTTAGCATTCGGAACTGGGATTTGCAGAGAAGGATGGGGCGCCCTTAGGAGCCAAGTTGAGCCTGTGGCTCCCCGGCATCTCTGCTGACGTCATTCCCTGGCCAGATGTTGCTACATTTCCCAAGAGTTGAGTGTTCCCCACGTCCCCTGGAGTCCCCCTCCCGTGCTCACCGTTCTAATGAATTCCCCCCTTCTGCCTGCCAGCTCTTCTTCCTGTCCCCACAGGCTTCCGTACAAGTGTTCTGGTCACTTGCAAACCTTGGAAGCCTGCAGGGCACGGTGCCTAGCCCACATCTCTGCTCATGGACTGAGTGCCACCAGGTCAGATGGTAATGTCGGCTCTGCTCACCAAGGGGCCTGGGGACATCCAGAGACAAGAGGTGAACACGTGCACTCGAGGAAATTGGAAACACTTGACCCAGGCCACTGAGTTTCTATTTAAAAACAACAACAACAACAAAAAAAAGGTCAACCCTGGCACGGTAGCTCATGCCTGTCTTCCCAGGGACTGGGGAGGCTGAGGCAGGAGGATCTCAAGTTCAAAGCCAACCTCAGCAACTTAGCAAGACCCTATCTGAAAATTTAAAAACAGAAAGGACCAGGGATGTAGCTCAGGGGTAAGGTGCTCCCAATACCAAAAAGACCAACCAACAAAAATAGTACAAATAAATTTCATGGTCAGTTTTAGTAAAGGTCCCCTTAAACCTATAGGTTTTGGACTTAGGTATCTAGTTTTTTTGTTGTTATTGTTGTTGTTTTTTTTTAATTATCCTCAGACGTGATCTTACAGAACTAGTGTCCAGTTGGCTGTCAGATGACTCAGAGGCCCTGGAGCGTCAAGGGCATGGCCCACGGGAGGTGTATCACGCGGTGGAGAAAAGAACAAAGGACAAGGGCTTCACCGCCAGCCCCACCGCCAGCCCCACGGTCCCTCTCTGTCTCTGCCCAGCGCTGCCGGTCACCTCCACGGCCGTCATTGACCCCCCCAGCCAGGCCAATGAGGTACCAGGTGTTAACCGCCTGCCCCGGGCCAGCGGCAGATACTGAATCCCAACAGCGCTCTGAAGCCGCCCTGTTCAGGACAGAAGCCGCTGGGTCACAGGTGGCTATTTCTGATTCAACTGAATGAATTAAAATTAAATAAAACTTGAATATCAGCTCCTCCATCATCCCGGCCGCGTTTCCAGAGCTTGATAGCCACGTGTGGCCAGTGTCCACCTCACTGCCCATTAGAGAGCTCGACAGCTCAGTCGAACCAAAGGGTTCTCATTCCCAGGTCACAGAGGAGGGAAACTGAGGCCCGGGGTGACCACACCAGGACTGGCTCTCAGACCTCGGATGCCAACCAGTTCTGATTCCAGACCCCCCTCAACACACACACACACACACACACACACACACACACACGCCCAGCACTGAGCTCTGTTCCTAGAACAGAAAGACAGATGGACCTGGAGGAGCCCTCCCAGTGGGGAAGGCCCCTTGGACACTTCCCAGCCCTATCATGTGGGTTCCATCACCAAGCTTTTCCCACAGAGCATCCCATTGGTTGTTCGAAAAGCCCAGAGAGGTAGAGCAACGTGCTCAAGGTCACACAGCAAGCTCTCGAGGATCCTAACATCATCAGAGACAGGGGTGGGTTAGGAGAAGTTTCGGTTTATTTTCCCTGGCAACCTGGCCCGCACTGCTAGTGTTACCATGGAGAGAAGAGCCGTGAAAAAACGACAGTACAGAGCTGTCACCCTGGAGCCAGGGACTCCTCTCCCCCATCTTCATTCCCTTGTCAACAAAACCTCTGCAGCTGCATTGCTCAGGACAGGAGCCACCGTCCCCGCGGCCTGGTGGGAGTTGAGATGTCCGTGGAAAACCCACCCGGACTTCAGTGAGCTCCAGAACACGGCCAACCCCTCAGAATGGCTTTAACCTGAGCGGTGGCAACGTCCTGGGGTCTTGGGCCTTTTCGCCTTCTAGGAGATTGACATTGGTGTCTGCAGCTGGTGTGCTGTCACTGCTCTGCGCTGCTCTGGAGGGCCTACTGTGTGCTGGTCCTTGTGCTCTGCAGGAGCCTCAGACTGGAACTGGAAATCAGTGAGGATGCAGGTGACTCACCGCTGCCCCAGGCTTGGTCTCTGCAGCTGGCCCTGGGCTGTGTCCCAGCCTTCCTGGGGTACAGGTCGAGCCTAACCAAATGACTGGGCTTCTCTGTGTCCTCCTCCATGAAATGCAAATAGCAGCTCTCCCTCAAGAGCTTGCTGTGTGACCTTGAGTATGTTGCTCTACCTCTCTGGGCTTTGCTGCCTCCTGGAATCATTCTCGAATAAATCAATTAAATGAGTAAACATATAAATAAATCAATAAATAAAGTAAATAAAAAATAAATCAAGTAAATAAAGATGCTTAAGTACACAACTGTGATTTGTAACCGGGGACCTGCTGCAATGTTAGAGACATTGTGGGGACATCCAGCTGAGTGGGGGAGGGTCTGTTGTTCTCCAGGGGGTGGAGCATAGAGGTGCCACTCAACACCCCACGGCTGCTACTGTTATTAACAAGTAACACCTTGAAAATCACGTCGTCAAGCCGACAATCACGCCATCGCAGACTTCATGAAGACAGGATTGTGCTGTCTCCCCGGTGCCTAGGACCCTGCCTGGCACGTAGTAGGTGCTCAGGAAACATTTGCAGGATGGAGAAGGAGAGAATACCTTGGCGGGGCCACCTGTGGCTACTCAAGTCTCAGGTGCTTGAAGCCGGAACATGGAGAGTCACCCTCCCATGGGTCATTTGTTAATGTGGGACATACTTGCAGGCCCCGGGGCCGTGGCCAGGAACGTGGGAAGCAGAGCTCAGGCTTGGGAGGCGGTGGGCTGGGCGGGCAGGCGGCCGAGCGCTGGGGCGGGGGAAGCCAGACCTGGGGGCTCGGGGCAAGCCCCTGCCTGGTTGGGGGACGGACCAGGAAAAGCTTCCAGGAGAAGAGAGGCCAACAGGAGGCCAGGATCCTGATTTCTGGATCTCCCTTCAGAGTATCCCGATGGGACTCTGACACCACTGGGGGCCTGTTCCTTCCTTCTCCATGATTCTTGGAATATTCTAGAGCATTCCTCGGTGACGCCCACCAGCAGTGCCAGGGTGCAGTCCCCTGAGCTCAGCACAAGGCACCCCCTTGTCATTCCGAAGCCGCGGTCAGTGCCCCAGGCACCTGCCACAGGCCTGGCTCCGGGCACTCGGCGTTGACAGCGCAGCCAGCTGCCCGCTGAGTCACGGCTCAGCTTCCCACCCACGTGGGGCCTGGACGGGCGCCGGGCGCCAGCCGCCTGCCAGGGAGTCCGCAAGACGGGCCAAAAAGAGCCGTGAGCCTCACTGAGGATTAGGCCTAAGAACATTCTGGAATCCCGCGCTCCACGTTGGAGTTCCCCCAGGGGCAGACCACGGCAGACGGGCGCGTCATCCTACCAGTGAAGAAACAAGACCCACAACGTCTGGGGGATGCCTGTCCCACCTGAAAACTTGCTGTCACAGCCGATTACTGAAACATGGTGCTCCCAGGTGGACGGGGCCGCACAGACTTGGGGGTGTGTGTGTCTGTCTCCACCACAAGGGTGTGAGGGACTACTGTGTCCATCATTGTATTCCTAGTCCCCTAAACCACACACAGTAGGTGCTCAATTAATGCTTCCTAGAGGCCGGTGCAGGGCATTATCTCAATTATGATGATCTGCAGGGCCAGGGCAGGGAGGCGATGTGTTAAAGATGACAGATGGAGACCCGGGAAGCAGAGCCACTTGGAAGGACGTGTAGCTGGTGAGCACAGAATCCGGACTGGAAGCTGGATCTGTGTGTTTTCAGAACCTGTGTGACCTCTGAGCCAGGAGCTGCCTGCCAGGGGTCCCACAAGTCCTACCAAGAAGAGCCCATGAGCTTCACTGCAGATTAGACCCGAGAATGTTCTGAAATGTCACACTCCACCGTCGGGTCCTGCTCTCCAGCAGTGAGGGCAAGGGGCAGGGTCGGGGGCCTCTGGGAAGGGCCACTGGGGCAGAGTGGAAGCCGCCTAGCATGCCCCAACACCGCCCTGTGAATTCCAGTCACAAGACCTTTCCCACATAGCATTCCATTTGTTATTTACAGCAGAAGCAAAGCCCAGAGAGGTAGAGTAACTTCCTCAAGGGCACCCAGCAGACTCCTCACAGATTTCCTGACTCCATGCTTGGTGTTCTTTTTCCTAAACTGCAGGCTTTGGCTCAGACCCAGAACCCTAGTACTAGCAGGGACACAGGTGGGCCAGGAGACAAGGCCTGGGTTTCAATAGTGCCAACCTGGCCCAACACACCTAGTGGCACCTCCTAATTCCATACTTGGCTCTGACCAGCTTCCTCCCCCTGAGCCTTAAGGTTCTTATCTAAGAAATTCGGATGCTGTCATCGACTTTGCAGGTGATGATGACAATCCCTGACCTGATGCCCGACTGTGGGTTGGATGTCCTGACTCTCTGGCTGTGTGACCTTGGGGAAGAAGCTTAACTTCTCTGAGCCTCTCTCCATCTGCAAAGTAGAGTTCATCAATCCCCTCCTCTTGGGGTCTGGGTGATTCAAGTGGGCACCAGGCAGGACCTGGAACATAGTAACTGTTCAGTTAAAGTCCGTGGGCTGTTGGCCAGTGTCAGGATCCAGCAGGAACGAGGAGGACACTGCAGACCTGGTACCCTCACCTCAGGCTGCCCCAGCCAGCTGGGGGGAAACCTGAGCTGCCCGCCTGCTGGGCAGGAGGTGGCCGCTGCTGCTGCCTCTGGAATGAAGGAAGGTCAGAGCCTAGGGAGCCCAGGGAGCAGGGCGCCTGCCGCGGAGGAGGGGCTGGCCGGCAGCGCAGCACCCACCGGCTGGGTGCGGCCCCCCTGCCCAGGGCTTGGCCTCCCAGCCCCGCAGGGCCGCCTCCCAGCCTGCCCCTGGGGAGGGGCCACCTGGTGTCAATTAAGCCCCAGTCACTCGGCCGCACCACGCCAGGCGGCTGATTAGTGCCGCTGGCTTCTCCAGATGGGGAGCACTGACTGAGGGGGACGCACAGGCCTGGCCAGGCCTCTCGGAGCCGGTGAGTACCCGGGGGGCCCTGCTCCCCGAAAGGAGGCCAGCCAGGGGGGCTCCTCCCGCAGCCTCTCCTCCTGGGGCCTTTGAGGGCCTCCAGCATCTCTGACCCCTGCACCCCGGCCTTCCCCGGAGGGGACCCGAGCCGGTCAGTGTCCTTCCTCTCAGGTCACACAGCTGCAGGGGCCAGCCCCACGCAGCATCTGGAGGGGCCGTGGTGGGCGATGAGGGGCCTCTGCAGGACTGAGTCTCCCGTGGTCCCCGGTGGAGCCAGTTGTCTGCAGCGTCCTGTGTGGGCATCTGAGGTCGCGTCCCTGTAGGCCACCAGCTCCAGAGTCATGCTGTGGGTGGTCCCCTGGGGCCAGGCAGAGGACCCTGGCGAGGAGCAGCCCGGAGAGGCTGCAGCTCTGAGGGCCACCGCTCAGGGGAGGCCACAGGCATTGCAGGGCCAAGTGTCCTCGGCCCTGGCCCAGGACCCAGGGATGTTTCAGGGGCCACTGGTTCAGCCCCAGACTGGCCAGGGCTGCAGGGCTGAGCCACCTCCTGGCAGCCAGCGGGGGTCAGCCCCAGGAGGGATAAAGGAGGGGAGGCTGCTGCCTGAGGGACAGGCTCGGGCAGCCGGGGTTGTCATGGAGAGGAGTGACACAGGACCGTCCCTGTGCTGGCTGTGAACTTGGCTCCTGGCTGGGAGAAGTCCCCGTGTCCCTGGAAGGGCCCCGGGTGGAAGCCCCTTGCGGTCTGTACTTGCGGTGGAGGCGGGTGTGGGGGAGGTGGTGACCACCAGTGACCCGCCTGTGGGGCATCTGCGCACGTGCTGGGCCAGGGAGGTCGCAAGGCCACGGCTGGGAGCTCGCGACCTGCAGGGCACGGCTAGGGGTCTGTTCTGCGCATGCGCCAGCGCAGGGTGCAGCGGCCAGCGCCGGGCAGCGGCCAGCTCCTGGGCACAGACCGGGTATGCGGCTGCCCCTTCCGGCTCCGTCTACGTGGGGGTCAGTGTTTCCGAGGGGGGTGCCCCACGAGCTCCCTCGTGAGCGCACTGCCCAGTCCCCCGGGTGTCCCTTAACTGGCTCTGTCCCCGGGCTGCTTTCCCGCCTCGCCAAGGCCACGCTGGCCCGGTCCCTGGCACCGTGTGGGGGTGGGAGGCCGGTGGAGGGGCAGCCCCGACAGAAGCCCAGCTGCTGCTGAAACCACCGGTCAGTTCGTGTCCCCATCAGTGTTCAGCGACGGCTGCTCCTGGCTGGGACCTGGGCCAGCTCTGGACATATGGGAGTGGACCTCGGATTGAGCCACTCACTCCTAAAAGACCCATCAAGACGCCGTTGGGGTCTCCCCGCAGCTTCCCTCGCTCCTGGGTCCCCCCTGGCCCCGGGACTTATGGGGCAGCCTCTGAGCCCCGCTCTGCTCTGGCTGCCATCGGGAGCCTGGACGCCAAAAGCGTCCCCTCTTCCCGTTTCCCCCGCCGTCGGCACCTGGGGCTTGGGCTTAGAAGACGCCAGCTACTTAACAAGCAGAGGGACATTGAGGTCTCTCTGTGGGTTCCTTTGAGCAAAGAATGGGGACCTCGCTTGGCAACACCACTCAGCATGTCCCCAGGGTCCACCTGGAATTGGTGACTTGGGCTGAAGCCAGTGATGGCCGTCCTGGTTGGGTCCCTGGGGACCATCGGCACTGGGCTGGGGACAGGATGAACTTCACAGCTGGGCTTTTTCCAGTGGGCAATGGGGTCATGTTGGTGATTGGTCGCCCAGCGTGCCTGAGGTGCCTGCTCGGGCCGTGGATAAATAGGAGAAGCCACTCCTTCCTGTTTGCCATGACCCAGGCGCTGGCTTACCTCACCTTGGTCACCTTGCGTGACTCTCTGTGCGTGCCCGAAGCTTTCCTGCTTTCACACCTAGGAGAACTGAGACAGGAGAGTGGCCCACCTCCCACAGCCTTCAGGACCCCAAAGCCTCTGCTTTCAACCCTCGGGACAGCCCTCCAGGGGTGCCCTTTTCCACACGGGTCTGGGTGTGGTGGCACAGGGAGGGTGTGCCCTGCGTGAAGGGGCCAGGAAGACACAAAGACAGCACAGGGCTCCTGGGTCTTTGCAGGCACAGAGATTCAGGTCCAAACAAGTTTTGGGAAGGGCTGGAAGCTGAGCCCAAGGTGGGGTCTCACCCCACTGCCCAGGCTCTTGAGGGTCGGGGTTCCCTGCTGACCCCCTGAGGTTACCGGGCAGCTGACAAAGCACTGTGATATGAAGTCAGAGCAGCCAAGGGGGCTATGGCCCCTAAGGACATCTGGCAGGTGATGAACAAGGTGGCCGTGAAGGAGACCTGGATGGGAACTGAGAAGGGCAGGCCAGGGGAAGATGGGTGGCACTCACGTGCCCCTCTCGAACCCATTCAGCAAATGTGCACTAAGCTCCGACTGATGCCGGCACTGTCCAGGCACCAGGGGAGAGGTCTGAATGGAAGGGGGGTGCACGGGGGCAAAAGGGGTTCAGCACCTGTGGGGCTCTGAGCAGGGGGCCACCTGTCAGAGTCACTGCCCCCGGAGGTCAGGGCAGGTCTGGTCAGCATGCCATGTGTCCATCATTAGCTCAGCCCACTCAGTTGTGGGGGTGGGGTGCTGTGGGGGTGTCATCGTTTCCCACGCCAGCCAGCTTCCTCTACCAGAAGGGTCGCCAGTATCTGGAGCATGGTGACCTGGCCTGGCTAAGCACACCTGGGTGAGGTTCTCAGGTCATCCACCGGGCTGCCCATGGTGGTGACAGATGAGGATAAACTGCAAATGCTAAGTGAGCCCAGAAGGGGCGCCAGACCTGGGGCCTGGGTTCAGATCCTACCGCCTCACTTGCCGCAGTTGACCGCTAGCCCTTCCCTCCCAGAGCCTCTGCGTCCCTTGCTGGAGGCTGTGTATGCTACTCAGGCCTCCCTTCTGGGAGACTGGTAGGACTGGGGGGTAAGTGGCACCTCCCCGTTCCTGGGATGATGGAGGGCAGTGTGGGTGGGCCCAGGCGGGGTCCGGTCACAGGGGACCTGTGCATCTAGGGAAGATCTGGGTTCTTCCCTGCTGAACCCCAGGGCTCCAGGGCAGGAGGCAGAAATAGGGCTGCCGGTGGGGTCTCGCTCCTGGACCCAACAGACCTGAGCCCCGCACACAGGTGTCAGTGCTTCGGGGAGGCAGTGAGCAGCAAGGCTGTGCGGGGCTCAGGTGGGGCTGGGCTCAGCGGAGAGCAAGAGGCCGGTGGCCCTGGAATGGGCTGAGAGGGCCAGCTCCAGGCCCATCCTGTCCCTCACCTCACCCCAAGCCCAGAACCCATTCTGAGACCATCTCCAACCCCACGCCCTCATCCACTGTCATTCAGCAAGGTTGCTTGAACTCCAGTCCTGCGCTGGGCTCGGGGGGTGTGCGGGAATCAGAGAAAGGGTCCCTGTCCTCTGGAGCGTGAAGTTCAAGGAGGGGCCGTCTGACGCCAAGGGCAGGAGGAGAAAGAGGGCCAGAGCCCAGGCAGGACGCTGAGAGCGCCCAGGCGTGGAGGCGGTCACTGTGTCTGAACGTTGGTGGGCAGGGCCTGGGGCAGGGCTGTGGGGCTGGCAGGGGCTGGCAGGGACATGGCTAGAGCAGGCCGCTTCCTGCCAGGGCTCTGCTGGGAAGGGAGGCTGGGCAACCTGGGGCCGTCTAACTGAAGTGCGCAGACTGTGGGCGGGTGGGTGTGCGCAGTGTGACGGCGGGCACGGGTGCACATAGGCGCGCGGGAGTATTGGAGGGTCTGGGGGTGTGGCTGTGTGAGCGGTCTGTGTAGGGGGTGTGGGGGACATCTAAAGAATGTGGGGGTATGTGACGTGAGTGTGAAGGTGTACGCTTGGGAGATCTGGGTCTGAGAGTCCCTGTGCACGTGGGCGACCGAGGAGAGGTGTGTGGGGGTTTGTTTTTGTGCAAGGATGTGTTTAAGGGCACTGTGATGGGGGCTTGGAGACAGTGTGTGAGGGTGTGTATTTAGAGTCTGTAGAGCAGGCGGGGTGTGTCGGGAGGTCTGCTGACATGTGAGGGTGAGCACGTGTGTAAGGATGTGCAAGGGTACGAGCGTGAGGGTCGTGTGTGTCTGAAACCGGAAGGCGGCGTGCCTGTGTGTCCTGCGTGTCTGTGTGTCCACGCATCCTCCCTAAACTCCGGAATCTTTGACAGAGAGCCCCCTCCCCGCCCCAGGACCTGTTCAGGATGACCTGGCCACCCTGCCCCCTGCGTTGCACATCTCCACTGGATGCCCCTGGGACCTCCCAGCAGACCCATGAGGTGGCTCCTCCCATAGACACCTGGAAGCTGAGCCCCGCAGACTCAGAGAGGGACACCGGGAGCAGCCGCAGCACAGGAGCTGGGCTTGGGCCAGAGCCCAGCTGCGCTGCTCTTTTCTGTACTTGTTCTCACTCAAGCGCTTACGCACGTAATGAGACGCCTCGCCAAGGCCCACGTACGCGCACCATCTCCCTCTCTTCTCCTTCGGGTTCTTCCACTACTTTCCCGGGTTCTTTTTTTATCCCATCCCTCCTCCCCTGGCTTCCACTTCCCTTCTACTTCATTAGGAATAAATGAGGCTGTAAACGCTCACACATCCCCCACCCGCCAAGTGCATCTTTAAAATTGCTTTTCGATTAGGAAGAAAATTCTCAGCCTCACAGAGTCAGACCTCAAAGAAGAGAAAACAAAGCCGGTCCCCTAAAGAGGCGAGCAGTGTTTGACAGCAAGTCGGCAGATTCAGGAGGCACCCGTTCTGCCCACTCTGCCCTCCACCATGAGCTGGTGCCCCAGACAACCTTCCTGTTCATCATGGACACCTCGGGCATGGTGGTGGTCCTCCAGATGCCCCCAGGAATATGCAATCAGGGGTGACTACAGGACATTCTGAGCCTGCCAAGCAAATCTTCCACACATGGACTCATTCCCAAGGAGAACGTTGGCCATAGGAAGTCTTGAGTCTTTGATGAAGTCCTGTGGCCATTAAAATCTGTGGTATCTAAAGCATCTGAAAGATTTAAACCACCCTCTCCTGTCTCCTTACACACACACACACATACACATCTACCCATCCACCATCTCCTCATCCATCCATCCATCATCTATCCATCCATCCATTATCCATCCATCCATCCATTATCATCCATCCATCAATCATCCATTTATTATCCATCCATCATCATCCTTCCATCCATCCATCAGCCAGTTTTTCAGCCATCTGTCCACATACCTACCCAGTCGTTCATCCATCCACCCATCCACATATCTATTCAGCCTTCCATCCACCCATCCACCCACCCATCCTTCCTGTCAGTCATCCCTTCTATCCATCCACCTGCTCATTCATCTGTCTCCCCACCCATCCACCTACTCGTCCATGTATCGGTTGTCATTCAAACATCCCTGGTTGATTCACGTGTCCATCCATCCATCTCTCTGTGGTTGGAGCCCCCAAGACCCCTCCCCCTGGTTTGAAGCTTCTCTAGGACTCAGATCCAGCCTGTCGTCATGCTCATGGGTGGATTGTAGGATATGAAGGATACAAAGCAAAATCACCAAATGAGCGGGGAGACGGGGTCAAGTCCAGAGGAAACCAGGGGCCAGCGTCTCGGGATTCTCTGAGTGGAGTCACGCGGGGCACACTTAATTCCTGGTGCAACAAATGTGACACCAGGTGTGAATGGAAAGTTCGTAATAGACTCCGCATGCCCAGTGTTTAGGTGGCTGGTCACATGGGCACCCCTGCAGCCACGTACCCAGATCACTGTGGTAGAGACGCACTGAGCCTCTCATCAGTTCTGGGAATATGGGAACCTCGACAAACTCCAAGTCCCCAGAGGCCAGCCGCCTTGCCCTCAGGCCTTCCTAAGGAGGGCTGATGAATACCCGCCTTCATCCATCCACCTGTCCATCATCCTCTGTCCGTCCTCTCACCCACTTGCCACGTATGCATCCACCATTGCTGAGTCCATTGCCCAGGGATCCACCCTGCACGTCTCCATCCAGCCCCTGTTCCCCACCTGCCTTGCCCACTCACGCTCCTCCTGCCATGCCGGCTCTGAGACCACAGAAAGGCACATGATGTCCCCTACCTCCCAGACCACCACTTTGTCACATCGGGCTGCCTTAAAAGAGCTTCTCCCATCTTCTCCTCCACTGGGGAGTGACGGATGCAGCCGAGGGGGGCCCACCTGGGGCGCAGGTCTCTGGGGGAGCTAGGAGCCCTCATGAGCCCAGCCCGGCCCAGCATGGGCATCCCCTGCTCTGAACACTCTGTGCTATGGCCCCCCCCCGGACACTCCCTCTTCTCCCATGAGGCTGGCATAGGACTCGTCCAGCATCTCTGCTGCGTCCTCAGCCACCACCAAATCAGGTCCCGGAGTCTGTGTGTGCAGATGGAGGGAAATCTCTTGGGGACTGCCCCTGAGTTTGGTCGAGGGAGGGGACAGAGTTACTCTGCTCCTCTGTCTCTTCCTGTCTGTCTTTCCTCCTTTGCGGGCTCTTTGAGCAACTATTTAGCTGCAGCTCATCACTATTCCCCTGGCAGAAGTGACTGCAGTCCTGGGGTTGCTGACCTCCCACCTGCCACACCCCAACCCCCTCACCCCTCCCGTCTGCTCCATGCAGTGGCTGGGGCTGGAATGGCCCTTTGTCTTGTTGAACTACCAGGAACCAGAGACTCAGAGTGGTTAGTAGCTTGTCCAAGGTCACACAGAGCTGGACCTTACCCTCAAGCCTGTGTGTTCCCTAATCCCCAGAATATTCTTTCCCACAGTAATCTGGAGTGCCCCCAAGCTCCTTTCAGGAAGCCCCTCCACTCTGGCTAACACCTGTACCTCAATTTCCTTTCTACCCCCATGAACAGGCTGTGAGATGCAGAGGAGGGGCCCAGGAGAGGCCATTGGACCTCCCTTGGTCCCCGGGATCGCACCCCGGCTGATGGTAATTTCATAGGTGCATCACTTCCCAGGCACCCACCAAGGCTTTAGGTGATGGTTGGAGCATCTGGCACGCCTCATCCCTACCCTCTGGGGCAGTATTGCTGGACATTGTTAAGGCTACTTGAAGGACATTCTATTAACCCGTCTAGCCAAAACAGAGGATCTGACCACAGAGACCAGCAAGAGACCTGGGCCAGGCCAAGCATTTGGAACGTTATCTCCAAATGACCAGGAGTGTTTGAACGGTGGATGTGACCCACACCTCGGTGTCTCAGCATGGAATGCTTTTAAAGGGCACCCGTCTGTGCCCACGCCACCCCCCTCCAGTATTGCCATGAAATGTTTCTGTCCTGATGTTGTTGAAACATGTCCCAGCACGAACACAGGCATAGATTCTTCACTCTTCTGTCTCACCGACGGCTAGGGAGCCACACCAAATCCACACACTCAACACAATCGCAATTGCGCCACCAGTAAACTCACATTCAAAACGTGGGGGCGGGATGGGAGGCCTGACCTCTTGCTGAGCCAGACAGCATTGCTGGTCACCGAGTAAGAGTGGGCTGTGCGGCCGAGAGCATTTCTCTTTCTCTTTAAGAGCTTCATTAGCATAGATTTCTTTGGCTTCCAGAAGATTCTTTTGATTCTCCCACAGGGGTGACTTGGCTTTCCACCGCTCTCTCTGCCTGTGCTGGTGGAGATCCTCTGCTCACACGGCAGCGTGGCGTGCCTTCCTGAGGCCTTTAACTGGCCTCTCGGAGGACCGTTTCTGTGCTTCATTCCCAGTCTGTCCTTGCTCTTGTGTAGTAGTGACAGTGAGGTGGCTCGGCAGAGTCACTGTCACAATGCAGAACGGGCACCCGTAGTGGGGCTTAGTGATAAGAGAGGTATCAGTTAACCCAGAAGAGGATGCTGGCACAATTTTACAAATTAAAACACACGGTCACAGCGCGAGTGTGGTGTTTTGGGTCCCTCGGGGGTGGGGATCGCAACCGGACAAATTCAAGTTCAAGTGCCTCTTGCTGGGGAGCGTGGACTCGAATGAGGGAGAATAACAAAGAGGTCTGGGCGCACTCGGGTTCCAAGCCGGGAGGGCTCCAAAGGCTGAAAGCAGAAAGAAGAATCTAAACAAAGTTTCCAGGAGAAATTAGGCGGGTTTGAACTTCAAGGCGACGCCCAAGGAACTGCCTTGAAGTTCCCTGACCTCCCAGTCCCTGGGCTGCCATAGGCCACGAGGAAGGAATCCATAGGCAGCTGAGCAGGAGGAAACCTCCGCTGCTTTTCCCAAGCAGGCAGAGACCGCGACGTGGCTTCCCTTGGCTCCTCTGCTCCTGGGTTGCTTCATCCGTCAGCGAGCCTGAGACCTTCCACCGCACTTGGCAGCCGATGGGTGAGTCCAGGCCCCGGGTGGCAGAGTCAGGCAGCTCCCCCCTGACCCAGCCCGCCTTGCCTGCTGCAGGGCCTGACCGGTCCCTGAGCACATCTGGGCCATGTTTCCTAGACTAAAAGGGAAAAAAAATAGCAGGAGTCCCCTCCTCTGGCCATTGTCAAAGCTAATCGCCAGGTGGCAAAACTTAAGAGGTCGCAGTAAATAAACCCGTGGCTGTGGCTGCTGCGCGGTTTGGACCATCCCATCTCCGCCAGATTCCTTGCTATCTGCCTCTCCACCCTTCCATGTCCCCGCTTCCCTCGGCCCATGAGGACTTCAACACCTCAACCCTTTGTGGGGCGCCACAGAGCCCTGGGCAGTCTGGGGAAGCCCACCGACTCTGTCTCAGAATAACGTTTTTACGTGCATAAAATAGAACACCCAGGATCGCCAGG
The DNA here is from genome assembly GCF_048772815.1 of Callospermophilus lateralis. Classification (NCBI taxonomy): domain Eukaryota; kingdom Metazoa; phylum Chordata; class Mammalia; order Rodentia; family Sciuridae; genus Callospermophilus; species Callospermophilus lateralis. The sequence goes on along the minus strand of NC_135305.1, from coordinate 155,139,826 downwards.
GAACCAACTGTCTTGAAATATCGTCGTTGAGTGTTTATTTGAAAGAAGCTGACGGGAGATGGTCATTTCCTGGGATAGGGTTCTGTGTCTTGTTGTTAATACATTAATTAATGAGAGCCAGCCGTGAGCCTGAGAAATATTATATTTTGAAAATAAGGCTGAGCATAAATATTTCGAGATATTGGCAACAATTATAAGGTGATTTGAAAATACTTAGGACTCCCATTGGGGATATCATCACGGTTGCTGACAACAGAGAGCACCGTGGCTTTGGGGCTCTCTTGGCAGTAACAGCAAATGCTTGATCTCAGGTAGAGCTTAGCACAAAATGAAGACGTCACTTTTTCCCACCCAAGTTCAAGGCCCTCCGAAATACATTCTCAGACTCCTTACTCCAGATCGAACGTGATAACTGCCTGCCCCACACATTCACTCTGTTCTTGACTTCATCCAACAGAACAGATTTATCTATATTTGTTCACTTCTTTTAGGTACAAACAGGCACCCAGTGAAAAAGGAATCCATTGAGAGAAAAATCTTTGCAGTAGGAAACAGCTCGCTGCCCACCCCTTCCTGCTTTTATCCCGTGTCCCAGGGGCTCTCCTTCTTAAGCCTGTATCTGCTTCCTTTGCATTATCTCTCCATCTCTGGGTACCACCTTTACCCTCGCTATTTATTGAGGCACAGACCTAAGACCTTATCCATTGATATTTCTTGCCCTGTTCTCCCAATCCGGGTCTGGTTCTATTTTTAGTTCCACATAGGTTACTGTAGCAACTTTAAGAGACACACTATTATTTCTTCTTCCACCTCTTACAGGCAGTGTACTTTGACACCCACACCGTTTCAGGGGAGATGTCGGGGCTGTACTTGTTCCCACTCCCCATTCTTTGCCTTGTCGATGTGGACGACGGGATCTTTGCTTGGGTGGATCCCGCCCACCTAATATAATGATAAGCCCTTAGAAATCAGGAACCTGCTTTGAATTCTCCTACGCGCCAAAGCCACGATGCCTGGCCCATAGTAGGTGAGCAGTAAGTCTGCGCTCTGCCCTGGGGATATCCCATGGGCACAGTGACACATGCCTGTGATCCCAGGGACTCAGGAGGCTGAGGCAGGAGGATCGCAAGTTCAAGGTCAGCCTCAGCAAGTTAGCTAGACCCTAGCCTCTGTTTGGGAAATGAGCTTCCGGCCTCTCTCAGGGCCAGAGAGGGGAGTGGGAATGATATGATGCAGACCATCCCCCAGTGAGAGGCCAAGGCACCGCCCAAGGGGACACTGTCACCCAGAATCATGCCCCACAGGAACTCTCTCTTGCTCTTGGGATCTGAACTTGCCATTAGAGCTTCTAGCCAGCTTCCTCGGGGAGAAGATCAGCCTCGGTCTGAAGCATTAGCTCTCCTGCCATCAACACCGCTAGGTCTTCAAACAGGTGAAATGTGGTCCCAGAAAAGGGGACAGCAAGACCAGAGGCGGCAGGCAGAGGGCTATTGGCTCCTGTTCCCAAGTTGGAAGCTTCCTCCTGGGGCTGTTCTTAGTTCAAGAAGAGAACCCATTTCCTGGGAAAGAGATCTTCCTAAAGTCCCCTCTCTTTAATCAATAGTAATCCAGGACACCCCAGTCCCTTGGGACCAAGTTCAAATTCAAACTCAACCTGAGTCTCTTTGCAATTGTTCCCTGGACTCTGGCCAAGTCGCTTCCCTTCCGGCTTAACCTTGCATGATCTGGCCCGAGGAGGCACCTGCACTTCCCCGATCAGCAGGCGTCTCCTCTCCTGGCTCTGTAGGAGCTGCTCCCTCGGCCGGGGCTCTTCTTGCCCGTGAAGCCTTCCCAACCATCTCTCCTGCCTTGGCCCATGAGTCTCTCTGCAGTACCTCTCCCAGCAGCCTTTCCAACCCTTCTGAATCACAGCCTCTTGTACTCCTCCCTCTCCTCTCCCGGAGACTACTTATTGACTCACTCATGTCGGATGCAAAACCCTTAAAGGAGGGGTCCGTGGGTTACTCAGGATGGCCCAGCGCAGTGCCTGGAAGTTGAGATGTTCCATAAAGATGCTTGTGACTGGCGTTTGTTTAGATAGATGTATTAAGGGATGGGTGGATTGATTGGAAGATGAAATGTTAGATAAATAACCGGAAGGATGGGATGGATACATAGGTGAGCAAAAGGTTGGTGGTTGGAAGGATGGGTGGTGTATGACCCTTTTGTCCCTGGTGTAGTGGATACATGCGTCAGAACATGTATCAAAGAGCTGGGCACAGTGACACATGCCTGTGATCCCAGCGACTAGGAGGCTGAGGCAGGAGGATGGCAAGTTCAAGGTCAGCCTCAGGAAGCTAGCTAGACCCTCAGCAACTTTTGAAACAGGTCTCAAAAAAATAGAATTTAATTAAAATGGTGGGAGATGTAGCTCTGTGGTAGAGCACCTCTGGGTTCAGCCCCTTGTACCATTAAAGTAAAATAAAAATGGACTGGGGATGTGGCTTAGTGGTAGAGCACCCTGGGTTTAATTCCCAGCACTTCACAAAAGAAAAAAAACGTAAGTGTCATGGGATGACTTGATGGACTTCATTGTGATGTCGCCAAGAAGTTCATGTCCCAGTTTCTCCCCAGCTCTCTCTGCAGCCAAGGGAAGATCTTTCACTCCATAATGTCTCTGGGGCTCAGTGGTAGAGGCCTTGCCTGGCATGAGGTCCTGGGTCTGATCAGCAAAAAAGAAAGAAAAAAAAGTCTCTGATTCTTCCTAAAACTTGTCCTTCCGGAATGTTTGGGGGGCGCTGCATTTCAGCTGCTTAGCATCCACGGGGTAAGTTGGCCCTTCTTTGTATTTATTATTCAGCAACAAACATTTCCTAAGGACATATTACGCTCCAGTGACAGTGGCAGGTGCCGGGATGTGAAGCTGAAAAATCACCGCCTCCCAGGAGCCTGAGGCCGGGCCAGGGGCCGGTGCGCATGCGCATGGTTAATTGCGCCAGGACTCCCGCGCATTGATCGTCGCCCGGGTTTATTGGGTTTATTGGGTGCTTACTAGTAGGAGAATAAGACTCGGATGTGGAAAGAGGAGGATGCCTCTGGTAGTAGAAAGAACATCATCGCCTGGCATGCAAATTATAGGTGCCATTAGCTTCATTTCGTACATGTAGAAATTGAGGCTCCTGGGGGTTAAGTGGATACTTCAAGGTCACATAGCTGATAAGTGGCAGAGCCAAAACAGCACATGTCCCCAAGACCCGGGCTTGCAATGGCTCCCTGGCCTTACGGTAGCATGCAGCAGAGCACAAGGGACAAGAGGCGTCCGTGGGAACACAGAAGACAGCAAAGCCACTCTTCTGAGGGGGACATGGGGACTTTGTCCCGCAGGCGGCAGCTGAGTGCGGGTGGGCTGCTCTGTGTACTGAGGGATCCTCCCTTGGACTCTGTCACCTCAGTGCCTAGCTGAGTGCTTGGACCAGGGACAGGGTGCATTTCCTCCCTCAGTTACCCCCTCCATTCTCATAGATGACGTGGTGCCAGGGGTGGGACCAGCTTGGGATCGGACAGACCTGAGCTGGAATCCCAGTCCGCGGCCAGCTGTGGGACAGCCAAGTGGCAGAGCTCAGTGACTTGCACACAGTAGGACTCAGTCACTGGTGGGTCCCTTGGCTTGAACCCTGGGCATGAGCAGCCTGCTCAGATATTCTTACCAGAAAGTCCCTTTATGCTCAGGGGACCCCCGTGAGTCTGATAACAGCAGAAACACACACCCACCCCCTGAACTGCGCTCACCACCTCGGGAGGAGGCCACCCCCGGCCCGGAGCAGACTTCTTTTAGGACTAAAGTCTAAGCTATGAAGTTGCTCACGTTAGCAATTTATTAGTTTTTCACTGCTATAACCAAAATACCTACAAGAACCACTTGAAAGGAGGGAAAGTTTTTTCTGGGTTCACAGTTGCAGAGGTCTCAATCTGTGACCGGCCAACTCCATTGCTCTGGGTCCCAGGTGACGCAGAACATCATGGCAGAAGGGTGTGTGTGACAGAGGAAGGGTGCTCAGCTCAGGACAGCCAGAAACTGAGGGTGGGGGTGGGGGAGGGCTGGAAAAAGTACAATCCAAGGCCACCACACCCCTGTGACCTGCTTCCTCCAGCCACGCCCCACCTGGTTCAACTACCAATGGATTGATCCAGCAAGTGGATGAGGTCAGAACCCTAAAACCCCAACTCTGAACCCTGATGCATTGGGACTCATGCTTACAAAATATGAGCTTTGTGGGAGAGAGGGGGATATTCCTAGATCCAAACCGTACAAGCATTTTAGTGATCTTGGATTCGGGAATTCTGAGGGTACCAGAGATGACCAGATTTGAAAGTATCTCTATGGGCAAGCAAGAAAATGCTCTCGCTGGCTTGTGAATCGATAAAACCACCAACAACAACACTGTTTGGACCATTCCTGTGTTTCCCATGTATGCATTAATTTTTAACAGTTATATACAAAAAAGATATGCAACATGATGGTTTTGACATATAACAAGTGAAATTATATTCAAGCCAATTAACACATCCATAATCTCATACCATGATCTCACACTGGATGCGATGGTGCACACTAGTCATCCCAGTGGCTCGGGAGGCTGAGCCAGGAGGATTGAGAGTTCAAAGCCAGCCTCAGCAAAAGCGAGGCCCTAAGCAGCTCAGTGAGTCCCTGTCTCTAAATAAAATACAAAATAGGGCTGGGGGTGTGGCTCAGTGATCGAGTGTCCTTGAGATCAATCCCCAGTACCAAAGAAAATACATGATCTCAGTCACTGAGTGTGTGTATGTGCACAGCAAGAATGCCTAAAATATACTTCTTATCAAAACCCCCAATATAGCTCAATATTATTAACTGAAGTCTTCATACTGAGTGTTAGGGCTGTATCCAGCTTTATCTTGTACATCGGTGACCTCATATCTTTTGACCTACACCTTCCCATTTTCTCCACCCCAACCACCCCGGTAACCACCACTTGGCTCTCTATCTCTATATTCAGTAGCTCCCCCTTATCTGAGGGGAATATGTCCCAAGACCCCAGTGAGTTTCTGAAATTGTGCATAGTACCAAACCCTATCGATACAGATGTTTCATGTCCCTTCATACCTATGATAAAGTTTAATTTATAAATTAGGCACAGTAAGAGATTATCTGCAATAACTAATAATAAAATAGAACAATTATAACAATCTAGTGTGGTAAAAAGTTATTATACACTGATGAACTCTTTATTTGGGGGATTTTCCATTTCCTAGTTTTGGATCACATTTGACCAGGGGCCATTGAAACCATGAAATACAAACTTACAGGCAAGAGAAGATTATTCTACTCAACTTTTTAAACTACTGGACATGTGAGTGAAATCACGCAGCGTGTTTCTTTCTATGCCTGGCTTCTTTCAGTTAGCATAATGTCAGCTCTGTTAGTTTTTGAGCGAATGAGGGAAGACCCCTGTATGTCCATTTTACAGATGAAGACACTGAGGCTCAGAGAGGTAAAGTTTCTTGCCCGGGATCATTCAGGAAGCTGGACAGCCAGGACTTGATCCTGGGTTCATTTGATCCTAAAAGTCACGTTCTCCTGTGAGAAGACTCTACCCAGGGCCAGCTGTTGCTCACACCCCAAGGATAAGTGTAGTAAGATGCACTGGACCAGAGCTCCCATGGCTAGATCAGAGGCCGGGTGGTGCAGTGGGTGACCTGCACTTAGGCCTGCTCTGCTCCCAGCCTGGGACAGCTGTGTGGGAAGCTGCCTGAGCTAACCGTCTCTGAGCATGAGTCCATGGCTGGCCAAGTCCTCTGAGGCTTCCAGGGTAGGATCCTCCAGGGGGCGCCACACGGGAGCTGCGGAGACACAGGGAGGATACACCATCAGCACCAGCACATGGGTGTCCCGTAATTAGATGGTTGGTCTCATTCCTAGAATTCTGAGACTGTCGACAAACAGGGGAAACCAGTGAGCCATGGGGACATCTATAATTGATGGCTTGATGCCTTTGTCCCCTGGAAAGCAGCCTACAATTGTGGGTTTTCTCCACCATGACTCTGATGGGCAGAGAAGGACCCTACTGACAGTCTGATGGGGGTGTCCTCCCACACAAAGCCACAAACCCACTGAAATGGGTGCCTTCAGCCGAGGCCCCTCCTGGGGCCCAGCTGCCACCCCAGGGCTGTTTGAACAATCAGCTCATGTTGAATAGAGCCTTTTTAGGGGACACTCTTCCCACTCTCCTGTCCACCCACAGGGACACAGATTCAACAAGCGCAAAGGCAGGCAGGAAGCAGTCCTGCTGTACTGAGGCGGGTCCTGCCTGGAGCATTCCAAGCCATCCTTTCTGAAGCTCAGGTGTACTGTGGGGCACCAGGCACGTGACTGTGATTTGGGGGCTCCCTTCTGAAATGTGAGGGACAGTGGAAATCCACCTTGTGGTGGGAGTGCGGGGTATCAACCACCTTGGATGAGAGGCATGTTCATTTCCTAGGGCTGCTGTATCAGCCAGGTTTCCATCACTATAACAAAATGCCTGAGATAATCAACTTATAAAGAGAAGACTTATTTTGGTTCCCAGTTGGGGGGGGGGCGGTTTCCAGTCCATGGTTGATTGACCCCCTTTGCTTTGAGCCTAAAGTGAGGCAATACATCATAGACAGGAGAGGTGACACTCCTACTTACCTCACTGCCAGGAAGCAAAAGAGCAAGGAGGGGCCCTGGTCCCACAAACCCCAATGACCTAAAGGCCTCCCACTAGGCCCCGCCTCTTAAAGGCCCACTGCCTCTCCATAGTACAACCCTGGGGACCAAGCTTCTAACACATGGGCCTTTGGGGGACATTCAGGATCTAGGCTACAGCAGCTGCCATGACACATTACCAAACTAGGTGGCTCATTCAGCAGAGCTCTCTTCTTTCCAAGATCTGGAGGCCAGGAGTTCACTGGGTGGATTTCATACAGAGTCCGTGAGGGAGAATCTGTTCCATGTACCTCTGCTTCTGGCAGCCCCAGTGTCTCTCAGGGTCTCTTCTCTAGCAGGTGGCCTTAGATTCTATAGGAAACAGCTGGAGAATGGAGAGGTAGCCACAGGGGCCAAGGGAGAGAGGTGAAGTTTGCAGAACAGGGTGGCTCTGGGTCAAGGGGGCCTGGCAGCCATTGTGGTGGATTTGGAACAGGAAGCCATGGGTGAGCTTTGAGCGGGGCAGGGGGAGGGACGTTCCGAGGAGAAAGACTGCTCTGGGTGCTGTGTGGGACCCGGTGCGGGTGTTAGAACCGGCACAGCTAGTTGAGAGGTGTCCGCAGTGATCCTGGTGGGAGATGGCCAAAGCCTTTTCAATGGGGCTGTGGAGTTGGGGCTAAAAATGGAGCCCGTTCCACCTCTAAACTCCCCATGTCACCTCGTCAGATGGCAAGGGCCAGAGAGGAGAGGTCGGGCACTACTTGGTGTCAATTCCGACCGTGGAGGAATTTGTTGGGCAAATCAGTTAAGCTGTTGGAGCGGTGGCTTCCCCACCCATAGAAAGTGTGTCACCTGGCCACGGTCGTCACCACAGCTCGCAGGACCATCTACTCACAGCCACATGAGGGGACACGAGAACATGTCCACAGGGACAGTGCCCCACAGCCCAAAGCCCAGCCCCAAGCCACTGGCATTAACATCTACCAACCGGTTATTCTCCAAGGACCCAAGGCCAGGTTCTGGGGACCCAGTGAGCCAGAAACTGTCTCTGCCTTGAGGACGTCCCAGCTGGTTGGGAGGGTTTTTGTGCAAAAGGAAAAGAAGAATTAGCCAGGCCTGGAGCGCTGCCCAGGCTGGGTGGGGACAGGCAGCAGAATGGCCTCTATCCTCCCCAGCCGGCCACCAGCCTGGACGCAGAGCAGAGTAATATGATCGGGGCTGGAAATGTCTCCTTGGCGTGGAGGGACCGAGGGACAGCGCGTGTGTGTGTGTGACTGTGAGTGTGTGTTGGGATGGGGACAGTTACCTAAATAGCCCAAGTCACGAGGCTCATGGACTGGGTTAGTGGCAGCCACAGGGTCACGAGATTCACACAGGAGTCACCACCAGAGCTGAGAAAGACGTCCAGGGCCTGACCTGGCCAGGAGCCATCCTGGGAAAGGTCAGGGGTGAAAAGAGCCCAGACTGTCAGCAGCCGCGGGCGGGCTGCAGGAAGGGACCCAGGGGGTCTCTTCAACCAAACCTACCATGCAGCTGCTGACCCTGACGCCGGCAGAGAAACCCCAGCCCAGGGCACGGGGCTCGTAACGGCGAAAAGCTGGACCAGCATGATGCCCACTGGGAGAGAATAAGTAGAAGTTTCTGTAATCATTGGACAATTTTAAAGAAAGTACTAGAATGAGGGGCGTTCACAAGGACCAAATCACAAACCTATTCTACAGGGCAAGAAAAGGAACTTAGAGAAGACGCTGAGATCATAATCATGTTGATGCACAGCTGAACACGTGCACCTATGCAGAATAACCCCATCCATACTTTATTGACATAGATACCCGCATATATCCACGAGACCAACGCTGGAAAGACACTTGGGAGATTCTCAGCATCCAGTCCCCCTGGGAAGCCCCGGGAAGTATTAATGTGGGCAGATATTTGTGTCACCTGCAGCAGATCATTTATTTTGACACTCCCCCTTCTTCCATGTGATAAAATTACTGTAAGTTAATAATAAGTATTATTTTCATGGTTTGTTTAATTTTTTTAAATTTAAACCAATTATTTTTAAAGAACAAGCTTCAGTGTTAAAGAGGCCTTCAAATTCAGCAAAACAGATCGTGGAGGAACCAAAAATTGGGGCTTAATGACTACCCCAAAATGGTATGCCTCACGGCTCATGCTGAGCTTCACCCTTTTAAATTTTAAACACGGATGAATTTTAAACAGCGCTCTGAGTGGTGGCAAGGAATGATAGAAATAACTCTGGTGCGGTTTCTTTGTGCTATAATCACTATTTATTTTGAATCAACTGTTTAAACACAGGCAGATACGGTATCCAGAGATGGAAGACACACTAAGCCTGCAGTGACTTTGAGCGATTCCAAAATGTTATTAACTTTCAAACTTTCCAAAAAAAAAATAATAATAATAATAATCATGCGTGGGTGAATCTCTCTGGTTGTGTCAGGGACCAGGGTGGACCTGGGGAGGCAGGCCTTTGAATTGGCATCCGAGTAAAATAGGGCGTTCAAAAAAGAATACATTATAAAAATGTGTTGATTCAAATCTCATTATTAAAACTTAATAGTCATGCAGCAATGGTTTAGAAACAAAATATTCCCTCGGGGGATTTTTGACTTTTGACATTCTTTAGAATAGTCAGGGCGTGCTGGTAAGAAAAGCAAGGCTGACTTTAGCCACTTGTGCTATTGTTGGAAACTTTGCTACAGACAGACCAGCCTTTTAGTACCTGCCTGCCAGGTGACCAGCCCCCGCAGCCTGGCCTTTGGTGTCCCATTGCTGGAGAGGGATTGTAGGGCATTGGGTTTGGATCTGGGAGTTAAAGAGGACTTTAGCTTTATCTCTCCTCATATGCTAATTTTTTTTGCAGCAAGGGAGTTGAATGTAGATTCTGACCTCAGACTGCCTGGCTCCAATCCTGGCCCCAAGGCATGTTATTTTACTTTTTCGGCCTCAGTTTCCTCACCTGTAATATGGGACTAATAATGCCTAAATCGTTCAGTGGTTGTGAGAATGTTATCATTTGTTTAAAACCATATAAACACCTCGTGGCATAAATGCTACATCCTGTGTTTAGAGGAATATAGATCTATATAAAAACGAGATGCAATTTTAAAAAGCATTTCCTTGGACAAGCGCTGAAAGAAACTTCCCCCAATTTTTGCCAAGGTGGAGTAGGAAATGTGAGGGATGGTATTTTATTCTTTGTGCTTTTTAAAAATTTCCAACCTTCCCTTTCGAGGCTGGGAAGCAGAGGCGGTGGTCTCCTTGAAGCCCCAGCGACTGAGACAGGGCCCAGCCCCCAGCTCCCCCCCAGCTTTGCGCCCGAGGATCTGATTTCTGCGCAGGACACCTCTGTCCTGGCCCTCGACCGTCTGGCAGGACAGCAAGCAGCAGCTTTTTTTTTTTTTTTTTTTTTTTTTTTTTAATGAGCAAAATTTCTGAACCTGGAAGTGGGCAGGGGAGCAGCCGGGCTTCCAGAGAGGAAGGAGGAGCTTGGGCCAGGTTGGCAGGAGTGAAAGTGGCCTCCAGGATGCAGAGAGTGGACAGGGGCTCAGCCTGCAGGGCCGGCTCTGGGGCCTCCCACCCACCTCTGTCCCTCCGTCTATTGGCTTCCATCCCCCCTCCCGCCTTTCTATTGGCCTGTCTGCCTGTCCATCATCTCAGGCCTCTACTACGGGACTCATTCATACTCCACGGTCCCTGCTAACCCCTCCCTTGTTATGGGGCCCGCTAGGCCTGGGGCATGGGAGCCAGCGAGAGGACACAGCTCCTGCCTCCCAAGGCTGGCCTTCTAGGGGTGGGGGTGGACACCGGACAAGGATGTAAGGGCAGGTTGGGTGACCACTGGGAGAACCACGCAGCCTGCCCCTGTCTGCCCCACCCCCACCTGTCCTTACGCTTCCCGCCCAGCTTCCACCTGGCCAGTCCCCAGGGTTTTGCTCCACCAGAGGCCCCTTCTCAGAACGTCCTTCATTGTCACCCAGGTTCCCAATGGCAAAAGTCCCCGGGATACCTGTTAAAAATACAGACTTCTAGAACCTTCCGGAACCATTCAGAACCGGAAGCCTGTCACAAGCCGAGGAGCCCAAGGCTAGTGAGCTGAGCCACCTCTACTCCCTTCCCCCGTCCCCTGGGTCCCCTGGCCTCGGCCCAGAAGCCTCACCTGCAGCCCAGGATGTTGGGACGACTGGGCCAGGTGACAGGGCCCCAGGGACACAGATGGGCTCTTTCTCACAGCTGGGAGCCCTGGGGGAGGACTCAGGAAGCCAGGAATCAGACCTGCTCGTGCCAGGTTGCCAGGAACCCCGGGAGACCAGGCCTCCAGGAGAACAGGGACAGGTCGGGAGACCAGGCCTCCAGGAGAGCAGGGACAGGGCCGTGCCCTCAGGGCCGCCAGCTCCCAGGAGGAGGAGGAGGAGCCTCAGAGGGGACCCAGCAGCCCCAGAGCCAGGTATGAAGCCAGGGCAGGGGAGGGCCAGTCATTCTGCCCCGACTGGGCCCTGGTGCTCTCCACCCTGGTGATCCCCGGCAGAGTGTATGCACTTGGTTAAGGAAGACACCCACCAGGGGGCTGGGACAGGCGGCTCAGGTGGGCAGAGAGCCCTGGGAAAGGTGATCCTGCAGCTAAGAATAGGGCTTCTCCGGCTTGAGAGGGCCCCAGACCTCCCTTGGGGCTCCTGGCAGATGAAGGGAGGAGGGGATCCAAAGCAGAGTTGGAAGACTCTCTGGTGCATCGCAAGGGCTTGCGGGCGCTTGGGAGGCCGGGTGACCCCGCCTCTGCGCCAAAGGAGCATGCTGTCCCTCCAGTGAGGACGGGATTCACTGGAAATGTCAACTCCCGGGGGCTCCAGGTGGGGTCTGGGTCTGGGTCAGAAGTTGCACGTGATCTGATGAACGTGGTCTGCTGGGGACCCTGCTCTGCGTCTTGGTGACATTTGGAGAGGACATGGGGGCCCACAGGTCTGGGCCTCCGCGGCCCTTCTGCCTTCCTCACCCTGGGGAGACGCTCTGAGCCCTGGGGACTTCAGTCCTCCGTGGAGGTGTTCGCCGGCCCCATCCTCAGTGCCAGCCGAGCCGCCTTGCTCCCCACGTACCGACCAGCCCCCGTCAGGGAGCGCCAGCCCCGGGCCAGGCACGGGGAAGCGGGCTGAGAATCACAGAAACCGCGGTGAAGACAGTGACGGTGACCCCTGCTGTCCAGAGACACTCCCCATTGGCTCCTCTGTTAGAAGCTGAGCTGGAAGGAAGGGCATTCCAAGCAGGTGGAGTCACAGGGACAAAGGTGCAATGGTGTCTTTAGGGCCACAGGGAGATTCATCATGTGCAAAGTTTCGCTCTCAGATCAGTCATGGCCACACAAACCCTCCTCTTGGAGCCTGCTCCTGGGGACCCGGCCAGACAGCACCTCTTCCCGTCTCAGCCTCCAACTCACCCTCCTGGCCTCCTGGCTCTCCCGTCCCTCCCCACTCCATGCCAGCTCACGGCCACCCCCACCACTGACTTGGAAGCAGATGGCGCCCTCTGGGCCAGAGAGCCCCCTTCCCGGTGATTTATGATCCTTGGTTGGGCGGTGTTATTTTTAGCCCTCTCTTGCCACCTTCTGCTGTCCTCAGCTAGGGAGGAGCTTTTGCTCGGCTCTCTGAGCGCCCAAGGGGGTTATGTGAGTGGGTTTTCAACCAGACACAACTTGGTCCCCACCCCGGGGCACTGGGTGACATCTGGAAACATTTTTGGTTGTCACAACTAGGGTGCAGGGTGCTGCTTCATCCAGTGGGTAGACACCAGGCACATTGCTAAGCTGCTGTTCATGGGCAGGAGGATGCATGGTCCCAACTTTGGAAGCAGGTTGAGGGGCTTCCCCGGAGGACCAGCCAGGAAGCAGCATGGACTAAGGCTCTGTTTCCCAGAGACAGGAAGTCCCGCCTCCAAGGATGCTTCAAGTCTGATAGATGTTGGGTTAGTGATGGTTCCTTGTAACTGTCTCCTGTGATGTATCGGTCAGCTCTTGCTGTGTAACAATCTATCCTGTCAATGTAAATGGCTTATTACATAAAGTTATTTAAGTTCAGTTCTGCGAGTTGGCAGTTGGGTCTGGTTGGGAGGACTGATGCATCCAATCTCAGATAGTCTTCACGTGCACCTGCGGCCAGCTACCAGGATGGCCATAGGCTCCCTGATCTAGAAGGTTCTTTGCTGAGATGGATCATGACTCACTCCAGCAGGTGAGTCAGAATCTGTACATGCAAGAGAACAGTTACAAGGACTCTTGAGTCCTACACTGGGAACTGGGAAACGTCACCTGTGTGGTATTCTATTGCTCAAAGCAAGTGACATGACCAGCTCAGATTCAAGGGAAGGTGAAAACAGACTCCCACTCTTCAAGGAAGGAGTCACACAGAATCGTCACCGTGTTGGCCATTGACCACATGACATTTTCCTCCTAGGCTGGAGTCACATAGGTATTTAGTAACCACAGTGCCTAATCTGGCTCTAAGAAATTGTTAGTTACCTAGCTGTGTGGCCTTGGGCAGTTACCTAACCTCTCTGGGCTTTGGTTTCTTTGCTTATATCATGGAAAATTATGCTTATCTTGCCCGAGAAGATCTAGAGGGAGAGGATATTTCATGATCAGTCCTTGAAACAGAGCCAGGCCTGGCTGCTCCGGCTGGGCGTGTGCGTCTGTGTCCCACAGTACCGTCTCCTGTAATCCATCAAGGCCTGGTCATCCTCAGTAGATCTCCCCTATTTTCCAAGAAAAACCCCAGAGGTTTGGCCGGAAGCTCTCGGGACCCTTTCAGTCCAGTCCAAGAGCCCCTCGTGGGTTGGCCATTTGTCCTGAAAGCCAACCTGGAGACTCCCTGACCTGACAGCCTGGGAAAGCTCATCACGTTCAACCCACACGGCCAGCGGCTCGGGGCGTCCGGAGGCCACCAGCTCCGAGGGAGCGAGAGAGCTTGTCCTGACGGCGGGGGCGGGGTCTGTGCGGGGTCGGCCTGCTCGGTGCCCGCGTCCCTTCTTCAGGGGACCCCGGTCTCCCCGCACAAGCATGTCACCAGCCTGGGGGAGCCGAGACCAGACATGAAAAGAAGAAGAGAACGAGGAGTGCAGTCTTCGACCTTCCTGTTCCCGGGGACAGAAGAAACCGAATGGGCTCTGCCCCTGGGTCAGACCGCCTGGTCCTGGTCATGAAACGTGGACTCGGTCAGGCAGGACCTAGGACGCGTCGCCTCCTGTAGGCTAAAGTTCTGAGTACCACGGCCCTGGGGGCTAGGCCACGACGAGGACCCGTGGGGGGTGGAAGCGTTCTGCCCGACCACTGAGGAAGAAGGTTCTGGAACTTTCCAAAGTCACCCCAAAGTGAATGGCGTCACTGGGATTTGAACCCAGGCAGACACAACCATAATGGCGATGGCGGTTACCGTTCGACTTCTTGTCCTTCTACGAACTCCGTGAGCCATTTCACCAAGGAGAACCTGAGTCACACGGGAGGAAGGTGACTTCCCCTGAGATCACGGAGGCAGCAAAGCGCGGAGCGGCTAGGATTCGCACCCAGGGCTGGCCAAGTCTCGGGCCGTGGTGCTGTGGCGGTGCCCCTGGGGTTGAGCCCCCTGGGAAACGAGATGAACGCGCCGGTGGGTGAGTGGACAGGTCTCAGTTAAAGAACCTGAGCTCAGAGCAGCTGGTCCCCAAGGACGGAAGTGGCAGGACAGGCCGATGGCCCCCAGGAAGACCCCGGGAGACCCCTGCTGGCCCTGCTCGCGGGTGAGGCACCGACACCTTTCCTGGTGGGGACGGGAAGAGAGGACTTAGGGGAATGTGTCACCCTCTGCCTGCAGAGGCTTGGTAATGACCCCTGACCCCCGACCCCTGCGGAGCCGCTCAGAGCCCAACCGCAGCCACACAGAACAGCCCGGAGCCGCCAGGGCCCTCGGGAGCACAGCTAGGAAGGCAGGCGACAAGTCAGGGTCTCCCTCTCCATCCCCCAGAACAAAAAGATGGCCTCTCCCTCCTGAAGGCAGGGTTTAAACCACGGCGCCCCCCGAGCCGTGTCGGTCCCTCCACCCTGCTAGTCCCCTGTATCCTCGCGGGGGCCTCCCTTTATCTCCCACATGGAGAGACTCACGTGGCCTCTCTCCCCTGCTCAAAGCCTCCCATGGCTCCCCAGCAACCTCAGAATTAGGCCTGAGTCCTCCCTGTGGTCCACAAGGCCTGACCCCACCCCGAGATCTTGGGGTCTTCCCCCCCCCCGCCACAGACTCCATGCTACTTCTCCTCCACCCCGAGCACACTTGTGCCTCAGGGACTTTGCACACGCTGTTCCTGCTGCCTGGAGACCTCCTGCCCAGGTAGGCTCAGGGCTTAACCCTCTGGCTCCAGTGGGTCTCTGGTGAGGTGTCTTCTCTTCAAGGAGGCTTTGCTGGCCACCCCAGCTTCCCTGCCCCCTCTGCCCGTCCCTTGTCCTGGTTTTCTCCCTGGCACTGTTACCCTCCTGACACTGCACAACATCAGCCTCATGATCACAGGGCCCTAGTGTGTGTTTATTCTGTGTCTCCAGAACCAAGCCCAGGGTCGGGCTCTTAGAAGGTGCTCAATAAACAGTTTATTGGACGAATGAATGAAAATGACTGTTGGAGTAAAGTGAATGGCCCTGTTTCACAGAGGAAGAGTCTGAGGTTCAGAGAGGACATCTGAGACTCCCTTGTGTCTCAAATGTCCCCCCCCCGAAAAAAAGATAGAAGAATCCAAATGAGGCAGAAGACAGTTTTTCAGAGTGCCTGATATCCTGTCATAGAGTCCTCTATGGTTGGCATTTTGGACTCTTCTCTCTGGTCAATAACTCATGAGTCTCCTGTACATTTATATCTTTTTCCCCCCTGTATCTGCTTATTTCCTGAAGATTTTATTTCTTCTCTCCTTTCCTCAGTTTCCCAGTTTCGTTCACTGGATTCTGCGGGGCTTACGTTCAAATATCAGCATCAAGGATGGCTTTCTTGAACAGATCTCACTTGAATCATCTTTCCATCTGCGTGGTCGGTGACCACGATTCAAAAGTAACGCAGACTGATTTTCTTGTTTTCCTGGTTCCGTGGCTCGATATCTGTTATCAGACCCCCATCTCCTCACATGGGGCTTCTTTATTTTGATTCATTGCTTGATGAATGGGGCTCGCCTTGGAGGTTTTCATCATTATCATTATTGAGGACATGCACGTGGCTCGGGACGTCTTTACCTGAGCAGGTGTTTCCAGCCCCCGGAAGGTGCCTGAGTCGTGAGAGGGGGTTAGAGAGGGGAGAGAGCTTTGGGATGTGGTAGTCACCTAGGATTGGCGGGTCCAGAGACGTCGCTGCTGCGTGTGTGTGTGTGCGCGTGCGTGTGAGCGTGCTCACTGAGCTGTCACAAACCTTCAGCAACATGCAGAGATCTATGTGAACGGCTCAATAAAATTCTTTGACAAATTATTTACTTATGCCCCCATCCACCAGGTGGTGGCATGAGACATTCCCGTGTCCCCGGAGCCCTTTCCAGCCCTCCCCGACCCAGGTGCAGTCCAGGTTATGATAAGAGCAGAATTTGGCGCCACCTGTTCCTGAGCCACCTGTCCTGGCCGCCCGAGGTGCAGACCCCAGGTCTGACTTCCTCCTCTGAGCTCCCTGGGTGTGCCGAGTGACATCCAGAACCAGTCTCCGTCTGGATACTACTTTAGGGGCTCAGTCGCCTGCGGTTTGTCCATTTCCCTGGTGGTGGACACTGTGGGTGGTTCCAGCCTAGGATGACCGCTGGGGCGCGGGTCTTGGTGTAGACGCGGGGTCCGTCTCCCTGGGGAGGGCAGGGAGCCGTGGGACAGCTGGGCCACACAGAAGGCGCGTGTCCCAAGAAGCTGCTGACGGTTTCCCAGCGTGGTCCTACATCCGCCGCCCGCTTAGGAGGGACCCTCTTGGGCCATGTCCTGGTCAGCGTGCGGAACGGCCAGGTGTTTAAACGTCCTTGCCTCATTTTCCCGTCACCGAGCTGCTGGGTGTGACGGGAGGGCCTGCTGTGGCTTGGGGACGATGGACTTTCACGTGCTCACGGGACACGCGAGCATCTTCCTGAAACGTCGCTTTGCCAAGGGACATCTCTGGCCTTTGGTCCTGAGCCTGGAAGCCTACAGAGAGCCTGGGGGAGGTGACCTGCGTGGTCGCGCCGTGAGTCGTGGTTCAGGGTTTTGGGGGGTCTTCTGGGGGGTAGTTTTCTTCACCCCCCCCCCCCCGTCTCTGAAATTTCCTGACACTGATTCTTGACCCAGGTGTCTGCAGCTCACTCAGCTCCCTCGACTACAGACTGAGACCTCGGGACGGCTCTTCTGTTCTTATTTTTTATCACTCTTCTCTCCCCGTATGTCCCCTTTTCTGGAAGACATGAATCCAGAAGCAGCAGGAAGTGGGGCGGGGGAAATGGAGATTGTCGCAGCTGAACATTTCCGGTTTGGGATTCCGGCCACTGAGCCCACAGGCTGGGGACCATCCTCCGGGCAACCCCACCAGGAGGCTGAGATTGGAGTCCAGAGCCTCCTCTTCCCTGGCGAGTCCAGGTCTCCGAGCCTGGCTCCTGTCCAAAGCAGCCACCCATGAATCAGCTCCCCACGGAGATCCCCTCCCACACGGCGGTCCCCGACACGGTGGTCCCTCCTGCGTCCTCCCCAGAGGCCCAGCTGGATGTAAGTGAACCTGTCGGATCTGGGCCTCTTCCTCCTTCACACTTGACCTTGGGCCAATGCGGTCACCCCCTTTCTGTCCAGTCCCTTGTGCACTCTGTTTTGCATGAACGACATGAAGTCAGGGGCGCCGTGGACGCCAGCTTCCCCCGTTCCCCCTGATCCAGCCTGGCCCCGGGGTCTTTTCCCCCTGTTAATTCTGAAGACTATAAACAAGAGTGACTTGAAGTTAATGACGACTCATTTTTTAAATTGGTGTTGGAGGAGAGCAAGAAAGAACGGGGCAATCAGGAAGGAACCAGGAGCTTCAAACACAGGAGAAGAGCGGGAGAGGGGCCATGGGGAGGCGGGCTGGAGGGACGCAGCAGTCCTCGGGGCCAGGCCGGGTGGCGTCCCACAGGGAGCCGCACAAGGGGGCTCAAGTGTTGTGCCAACAGGACCCCAGCGCCTCCAGTGCCGCGAACCCGAGCCTCATGTCACACCAATCTAGGCAGCCGTGTCCCATCTGGAACCCTGAGGGGCCTCAGGCACCCAGTGGAACCCTCTAGACAAGTGACTGCCATTCCCTTGTTCTAGAGTCTTCTGTGGGTTTCCCAGTGCATGCCAGGTAAAATCTAAACGTCCAACGTTGACCTCCAGGTTCTAGCCTGAGTGATGAGCTAATGTCCACGTGTCCAGCCTCATCTCAAGTCACGCGGCCCCGCATTCATACCCGTCGGGATTCTGGCCCCCAAGCTTGTTCCCACCACAGGGCCTTTGCCCACACTGTTCCCTCTGCCTGGACCACCCATGCCTCACACAAGGAACCGGGGTATTCCTTCTTGACCTTTAAGTTTAAGGTCCAAATGTTACAGAAGACCTAACTGAAGTAAGCCCCGCCCCCAACATCTTCTCTCTGTTCTCCAGGACACTTCTTAGTCCTTATCACAGCTTGTCATGTGGCTTTGGTTCACTTGTTCTCTTTTATGCTGTCTTGTTTCTCCTCTGGACTATGAAGGTGGGGACTTTAGATTTTTATTTGCCAAAGTATTTCCCCGGAACCTAACACAATGAACTCTGCATAGGAATCAGGAAAGTCTCTTCCTGAAGGCTGCTTCAGGCATAGCTGGATCCAGGAGATCGTCGCCCCTGGGGAATCCTTCTCTGTTCACCTCTTGGATCGGCTTTCTCCTGTGCCATCTTCAATCTCAGGCTGACCTGTGACACCAGCTTATCACCTCCAGCATGAGAGTCCCCCTTTTCCAATCCCCCCAGTGAAATTCACCATCCATGCACCTAATGAGTCCTGACAGAGCACTTAGTATATCCCGGGCATTGTTCTAAGAATTGAAGTGCCATCGGTACACAAAATGGGCCTTGCCTTCTTGGAGCCTCCGTCCCCGTGAGGGACACAGACAGTAAACAGGTTGGGGACCTGCACTCATCATAGCTGGGCAGAGCTGGAGAAGACCAAGAGGGGCCGGGAGACTCCGAACCCCTGCAGGAGCCGATTCTCCTCCTGGGGGGCTCTCACTGCAGCGAGGAAGGCAGAACTGTTCCCCAGAGAGAAGGTCACTGTCACCAGAAAAGGGAAAGTGGGGTCAGCCGGGCAAACCCAGGAAGCCGCTGCCCACAGCCGAGAGGCAGGCTCAGGTCAGGACCCGGACCTTGCTCTCTGGTGATCCATTAGTCATGTCTGCCAGGGGCGTGGGCAGCGGGGCTGGGCCGGGTCTTCGCCACACCTGACCAAGGGGCTAACACTGAACCTTCCAGGAAGAATGCCCTGTCAGAAATAGATGTGGCACGACAGCAGAGCGCGCTTCCTGAGGCCACCGGTCACAACAGACTCTGAGGTCAGGCCACTCCTGGCCCCCGCCCCTTGTATACCATGTGACTCTGGGCACATCAGATACTACTCTCTGACCCTCAGTATCTTCTTCTTTACTCTATTATATCAATATCCACTCCTACCTCCCAGGCGTTTTTCGGGATGAAAGGAGACCCCAGACACAAAAGCGTTCCTCTGTGGGAGGGGCTCAGCCCTGCTGATCCTCACCAGGGAGGAGAGATGTCAGGAGGGGGAGCCGGAAGACCCTGGGATAACCTGGGATCAGGGGGCTGCGGGGGGCTGCCTGGACAGGAATTAAACACAGCTGTAGAGTGGGGGGTTGGCAAACCCACCTGCGGCTCCCGGAACTGCACAGGGGGCCCGGTATGTGCTCTGCACAGCGCCCCCTGGAGGCCCCCCCGATGTGGCGGGTAGGAGGTGGCCGTGGGCTCTGCTCATCTGTCACAGGGCAGCGGCCAGAGCGCCTTCCCCACAGGCTGACGGTCAGTCACGAGAGGCCGGGAGCGGCCACGGGCATGGAAAGGACCATAGGACACCCTCCGTCTTGTCCTGGTGGCTGCTTCCTCTGTGGCCTGGGAGTGCCCCGTGGACGTCCCCGTGGGGAGGGGAGAGTCCCCTCTGCTCCTTCCTGAGGCCAGCGAGTGGCTGGAGGGCAGTGAGCCTGGTGGGTGACCACACGGTGCAGAGGCCTCTGAGTCCCATCCGGGCAGATGGTGTCCCCAGGGACCATCATCAAGGCTCACAACAGCAGGACCTTGCCACTGCCCACCCCAGTGTCCCTGTAACCAGCCAGGAAACCTCGCAGTTGTACACTTGGAAACAGTCAGCCCGGCTCAGGGCTCGGCCGCGTCCACTAACGTGAATGTGCTGCAGATTACGGGAAGCGGGGACAGGCAGGACGGGTGAGGTCACACCCATGGCCTGCCCTCACATGAGACCCCCGGGAAGGGGCGGGGTCACCTCCACCAGGGGCTTCCTAGGCTCTGCCTGTCAGACGGCAGGTGCTCAGAGGCCAGGCGACGTCCACCTGGGTCCCAGGTCCACCCCGTACAGGCCGCACGGCCGACGGAGCCCTTCAAGCCTTGGGTTCCGCGTGGGCAAGATGGAAGGGCTTTTTAAGAAGAAAGATGAATCTAACCCAGAGAGAGCTGGGGACGGGGACGGGGACCGGGGCAGTTACTGGAACCGCAGTTCAGGGAAGACCTGGCAAGTGCCTGAGAGGGGCCTGGAGCTTGCAGGTCACCACCAGGCCCAGAGAGGGCAGGTCACGTGCCCAGAAGTCAGGAGGCGCTGCTAGAACCTGGATCAGGGCCTCGACTTTGGCACGTCCCTCCACAGAGGTCAGGCCACGGTCTTTGGGATGCGGCCAGGGACCGACTGGCCGCCCTGAGCTCGGAGAGTTGAACCTCTGAGGATCGGGGCCAGGAAGCCAGCGTCCTGCTGTCCAGGGAACCTTGCAGGGGAACCATGATCCAGGGACACGGTTCCCTCGTCCAGGGCAGGCTGTGCGATCTGGGTCAGGGGTGCGGGACCCCTTAGCCTGTCCCACTTGGTCTCGCTGGAGACTCGAAGGGCCCTTGGTCCCCGCAGCCGACATGGTCAGGGTGGGTTAATAGCACCCGCCTACCTCCAAAGCCTGCATAGGAGCCAGGAAGAGGTGATTCGGGTTCCCATTCAAAGATTGTTTCTTGAGCACCTACTATGTCCTTCAGATGCTATCCTCAAGGCCATCAATCCCAAAACATGCCCTGGGGTCCCTGCCTTGAGCCCCCCGCTTCCCCAAGTAGGCAAGCGAGGTATTATACCCCGGGAGCCCCGAGGACAGGCCTGTCCCCATTCTGACCCTGACAGGGCAGGGCAGCTTCCAGATGTGGGTAGAAATCATACCCCAAAGGGACAGAGCCTTGTGCCCTAGCCAGGCCTCGTTCCCTGCCCCACCTCTGCCTCTGTCTGGCGAGAAGACCCTCAGCCCCTGTCACAAACCCTTCTGAGCCCCCGTCACCTGACCCACAAAATAGGGCTGACGCTGATCCACCCTCACAGGACCCTCCCCAGGAAGAGGCAGACGGTCCACCAGGGCCCACACCCAGGCAGGTGCCCGGTAAAGGCTGGCTCTGCTCCGAGTGGGGGATGTGGGGGTAGAAATCGGTGACCTTGGGGCTTGGGGTCCTCGTGCCTGGCACAGAGGGGGCCCTGGTCCTGGTTAGCTGACCCAGGGGAGAATTCCAAGGCTGTTCCAGGAATGTTCCGAGGCTTCCAAACAGGGTGGAGCCTTGGGAGATGCATGGCTCCAGCCATTCCCGGGTGGGGGATCCACGCCAAGTGGGTCTGGCCCCGTTTCCAAAGGGCCCAGGCTGTTCACAGCAGCCAACAATGAGCATGTGCTTTAACCCCCTCAAAGAGCAGCGCACCCCCAACCTCGGAGACGCAGCCACACTGGTTAGGGGCAGTGGGTCTCTTGTCAAAGAAGCCTTGCTAAGGGCCCACGGGGACATGGGTAAGTCCGGGCTGTCTGCCATGGACCTTCCTCTGGACCCTATTGCAATTCTCAAGTTGCTAGAAACCCCTGAAAGAACACATGTGCTCTGTGACCTTGGGAGACAGACTTGACTTCTCTGAGCTTTAGAAATTTGGATTCAGGCCAGCAGCTCCCAGAGTTGTCACAAGGACTCAGGGGTGGCAGATGGGTCAGAGTGCCGGGGCTTGACATAAACCCTCGATTAATGGGGTTCCATTGTCATCCAGAGCCGGGCCCCTGAGGCTGGAACTCGTGAGCCTTCTCAGGGCCCAGGGCGGGAAGCTGGCTCTCTCCCCGCGGCAGATCCGGGGGAACGGGGCATTCGCTGGGGCTCACGGGAGGGAAAGAGGACCGAGTCTCCCGGAGGCTTAGGGCAGCCCAGGCCAGGCGACCTCTGCAGGTCCCCTCTGCAGGCATCGAGCCCCTGACACAGCATTCCTGTGTGTGAGAGACGTCCTAGACTCTGCAGCCTGGTCCTCCTGGGCCACCCGTGAGGCCCAGGGGACAGGGCTGCCAGCAGGGCCTGCTCCCCACCCAGGGAGCCACCTGCCGGTTTGGGGGCCACTGGCTGCAGACGGCCAGGTGTTCAACTCTGCTCAGACGCCCCTCTGCTGGCTGCCGCGGCTGCCGGGGCTCTGAACAGGCCGCGCTGCTCTCCCCCAGCCCCGGTGACCCTCGGGCAGGGCTGCACCCAGCTGAGCAGGAAGGCCACCCCTCCCGCCCAGTGCCGCCCAGTCCGTCCCCGGGAGCAAGCAGGTGCCAAGGACACAGGCTTGGCACCCAACCCGCCAGCTCCCCTGCTGCATGTTGTATGAACTCGAGAAACTGCGCCAGTTACTCTCGTTGTCTCGCCAGCCTGGTCCCCCGAGGCTGGGAGGCAGAGGTTTGAAACCTGTGTGTGGTTCAATATTCACTCATCAAACCTGTGCAGAGAGCAGGATGCAGACGTGCTTGGCCTCGTTCTTAGGCGGGGGAGAGGGGGGACCTAGGGATTATTAGGGTCACCGTCACTGGCTCTTTTTCCTGGTGTTATTTCTGTTCCAGAAAATGTTCAAAGGACTGTAAACTTTAAACAGGTGACCCCTGGGGCCTTTGACTGTCCCTGCGGTCCAGGCAAGAAGTCAGGGCGTCCAGGGAACCTGCCACGGGCTCCCAGCAGCCCACTGAGGGATCCCCAGGCTCCTGGAGCCCCAAAGGGAAGGGGGGCCCTGGCAGGTCAGAGATAAGGAGGTGGGTTGGGCTGGATCTTGAGGGACTAGGGGTTTTCTTTTAAAAATAATAATAAGTGGGTGGGGGGCGGCCCCGCCGAGTGAGGGCACGGTCGGAACCAGCCCGGACGCTGGAGAAGTCTGCACTGGGTTTCCCTTGGCCTTGGCCCTGGGAGCCCCTGACCCAGGCACCCCGACCAGCAGCGCCAACTGCACTGAGCAGCCCCCGCGGGGTCTCTCGTCCAGGCCGCCCCTGCCCGTCCCCCTGGGATCACGCGGTCCCTGGGTCATCTCCCACAGGTATCAAGATCCTGCTCGGGGACCCTCGGTTGGGCCTGGAACCCGGAAGGCTCCCAGGACGTGGAACTTTGGATGTGGAAGCCAGGAAAGTCCTAGGGAGACCTCCAAGGCTGGTCACTCTGTCGGTGGCCACCCGGGCTGAAGGGCCCTCCACCACATCCTCTGGGCCTCTGGGCTCGTCACCCCGGGTGACTCAGCCCACTGCCCAGGCTGGCCACATCTCTCTCCTCCAGGGGTGGCGAGGGGCCAGGGGGGCCAACAGCTGCCTGCAGCTGCTCAGCGGAGCCGCCCGCCTGGGGACGAGGCCGGAGACTCAGAGAGCAGAGGGGAAGGACCTGCCCAGGGCCCCCGGAGGGCGGAAGGCAGGGCGGGAGCATCTAAACCGAAATTTAAAGCAGAACAATGATAAGAATGGGGGTTTGTCACGCTCTTCCCACACCCAGCCCTGCACAGAGCAAACCCCTGGTGTCACCAAAGGCCACTCGGCCTCTAAAAGCCGGGGTTTTTATGCACCAGGACCATTTTACATAAAGGGAAACTGAGGCACAGATACGTTCAATGCCTTGCCCCAGGGCAGCCAGCTGGGAGTCAGTGGGGGCAGGATTCAAAGCTGGGGACGGCAGAGAGCAGGATGCAGACGTGCTTGGCCTCGTTCTTAGGCAGGGAAGAGGGGAGACCTAGGGATTATTAGGGTCACCGTCACACTGGCTCCTAGTGTTATTGTTGTGACCATGTTCTCTGTTCCCGGAAATGATCAAAGGACTTTAAAAACGTGACCCCTGGGGCCTTTGACTGTCCCTGCGGGGTCCAGGCAAGAAGTCAGGGCGTCCAGGGAACCTGCCACGGGCTCATGGGGGGCTGGTCTGGCCGTGGGGCTGCGCCTTCTTGCTTCTCCATCATCTTCCACATTGACCACAGCAGGGAGCAAGGGAAAGGGGAGAGAAGGGAGGGACCCCGAGGGAATAACACAAGTCCCGGGAGGAAACAGCTCTACTGGAAATATTGGAGCTCAGGCTGAGAGGGGATCCACGGGGTGGGAGCAGGAGAGAGCTAGGACCTGACCCGGCGCAGAGTCGTGTGTCTCTAGGACAGTTTCTTGTTCCTTATCTCCTTTAATGTCATTTGAGTACTGAGCTTTTCACAGATAAGGAAATTCACAGCCAGAGACATTGAGTGACTTTCCTGGCGGGGAAGGAACAGGCTCCCCAGGAAGGCTTCCAATCCCAAGTTTCCCGTCCTTCTAGAGGGACACCAGATGACCCCCAAAGTCCCTTCTGACCCAAAACTGATGGGTTTCCTTGTTGGAGACACCCCTTCCCTACAGGAGCGGGCCTTAATACTGCAAAACATTACTGAAGCTCCAACCCAGAAACCTGGTTCTGCAGGTCAGGCAGCGGGACAGGGCGGGAACAGGGCAGATCTGGAGGGATCAGACTGACCTCTGACCCCCTGTGCGGCCTTAACCTCTTGGAGCCTTGGTTTCCTCATGTAAAAAATGCAGACTTTTAAGACCAACTTCCTTGGCCTGTTGAGAAAGTTTATCACACACAAAAGTATCCAAAGGGCTGTATCAGACAGAACCGGGTCTAGACAGGTGGGAGAGGAACACGTGGTACGGCTCACTGCTCTCTGGTTGTCTTTCCTCTGGGGTTGCACACCTCAATCTCCCCCTCCTACAGTTGAGCCTCCTCTAAACGGGAAGGTGTTCCAGGCATGAAGAGGGGGAGCTTGTGCAAAACACCCCCCTCCCCAGCTGAGCAGAAAGATGGCTTCCTTCACTCCCATCTGTTCCAGGGAAGGGCTCTGATTGGCTCTATTAGAGTCACATGCTCCTCCTGCAGACCAATCCCTTTACAGGAAGGGTATTGGGTAACTCTGATTGGCTGAGGCCTTGGTCCCCTCCTGACCAGGATGGCCAGAGGAGCAGCATCCAGGAAGAGAGGAAGATGTCTAAGCTGTTGGGAACCCATTGGAAACATCTAGGACCAGGTGTGGCCTGAGGGGACTGTTCACCCCAGGGGACTGTCCTTACCGCCGCGTAGGTCTGGGAAAGCCAATGACAGTTTCACCTGGAGTGAAGTCATTGAGAAGGTTCTAGCAGGGAGAGAAGAGGAGAGAGGGAGGCCAGACCTGGGAAATGCCACATTCATGCTCCTGGGTTGGGACCACGGGAGTACCTGCCTCTTTAGAGAGCAGGTCACATGTCACAGGAACTAAAACCTGGCCCAGGTCTTTTTGGAAGGGGGCACCTCTCCACTTCACACCCCCCCTGAGGGCCTCAAGCTGGGTCCAAGCCCAACCTCAGAGGAACCCAGCCCCTGTTCTTTGGCCCCAGAACATTTCCAAGGAGTTGCCAGCGTTTGGAGCTCAGACGTCACGTCAGGTCTGACTCTGGAACTTCTCCTGAGGATCCAGAACGCCTGCTGGACTCAGGTTCCCCTGAGCCACACGCGTCCCCTTTCCCCCTGACCGCTCACCGCTTCTCCAGGGTCCTCGCGGGGCCCATTGCTCTGATTCGTTAACTGCTCAGCTCCTGCAGGCCTCTGAGTTGGCCACCGCAGCAGCAGAGGTCATCGGTCTCTCTCTGGCCAAGATGATGCCCAGAACCTTCCGCAGCAGCTTCTCCAGAAACCTCCTTGGAATTAAAAATAAAAACTAAAGATCAGGAGGGAGACAAGAGTTCTCATCCAGAGCAGGGGAGGCCAGCCTCGCCTTTTCACGCTCTGTTGTCAAGCCCCAGACTATCAGGTGAAGCTTCTGGAAGGAATAAAAGGCAGGCCTTCAAGGGCTCCTCACTGCACGGCAGATGGGGGCGAGCTTTCCCCGCTGAGGCAGGAAGGCGGTTTTAAGCACCGTCAGAATTACCTCCATTCAGCGGGTGAATAGCGTAATCCTCAGGCTGCTCCGAGCTCCGAGAAGATCTTCAATGGGCAGATGAGCAGGAAAGAAGCCGCCGAAGGCTCTTCAGCTCGCTGCCTCACTGGAGGGTGATTCGCACCCGCCTACTTCCAAAGCCTGCATAGGAGCCAGGAAGAGGTGATTCGGGTTCCCATTCAAAGATTGTTTCTTGAGCACCTACTATGTCCTTCAGATGCTATCCTCAAGGCCATCAATCCCCAAACTCCATCTCCAGCCCCGACCCCTCCTGAAGCTGTGTCTAACTTTCTTCCTGCTGTATGCACTCAGATTCACCTGGGCACTGCAAATATCCATGTTCTAAACTCAAGCCTCGCTTCCCCAAATAAAGAGCCCCCCGTCATCTTTCCCTGACTCAGGAAACAAGGACCCCGTCTCCATCATTGCTCAAGTTTTCCTTCTGATTTTTTTTAAAGAAGAGGGAAAAGTTGATTTTTAAAACAAGTTTTAAGACTTGCCAATATTGGCATGTGCGTACACAGCAAGGAGAAGAGGCATCTATTGGCAGGAAGAGAAACGGCTGGGGGGGTATGGAACATGGCAGGGGGTGGATGGAGGAGGTCTGGAGTCTCCAGCCACTCCCCAGGGCTCCATGGTTAGTGAGTCCCTAAGCAACTCAGGGAGACTCTGTCTCTAAATAAAGTATAGAAAAGGGGCTGGGGATGGGGCTCAGTGGTGAAACCCCACTGGGTTCAATTCCTGGGACCAAAACAACGTGCTCTCTCCTGGTCTTGCTCTCTGCAGCCAGGAAGGGTTAAGAACAAGAGAGCCCTTCCCCTTAGTCTGGGACTGACGCAGAGAGCAAGACTTGGGAGGGCCCCTGACTGTCAGACACTGCTGCTGTATCAATGAGGAAACCGAGAAGCTACTAAGTAAGGTCAGCTGCCCAGAGCAGGGGTAGATCGACATCTGGCTCTGGGTTCTTCCGTTACTCCCTGACACCACTGTCTTCCAGAGATTGGAACGTCTATTTATGAAAATGAGCCTGGTTTAGCCTTCTCCTAAGGATGATGCAGATTTGTGGGGTACAGAGAGCTCCTTTTTGATTGCTTTCTTGCTTATCCACAATAGCAAATTGGCCACCAAACCCTGCTGGTTTCCCGAGCTCCCCTGGGTCTACCCATAGGTTAGTTAAGGTAGGACGAGTTGCTATGACAGGTGGACCCTGTGATCTCAGTGGCCTCTTGTCATAGAAGTCGACTCGGATGAAATCACCTCTGTCTCTGTTTCATTGGTAAGAACCAGGCACTGACCTCACCCAGCTGCAAAGGTCACTGGGAAATGTAGTCTCTGGATGAATGAATGACACGCTGTCATTAATCCCCAGCAGAAGCCGGAGTGGTAGGCTCTATCATCACTCCCATCTTACAGATGAGAGGATGAGGATCAGAGAGGGTATGGCCTTCCCCCAAGATCACACAGCAAAGAGGTGGTGAACCCCAGTCAGGTCCCCTGACCTACAGCTCAGGACTCTTCCTAGCAGGTCTTCTGTTGGTGTTCCCACTGGGGCCACTTTAGGAGAACTTCCATCCCACTCCTACCTTCTGGGAGCCTGGGAGCCACACCACAGCTCCCCACCTCCTCAGAGCAGTTACTGATTATGGGAGAGCCCCCCCAATCATTCAGGGCCCTGGCAAGAGACAGATGCACACTGTGTTATGGAGGGGAGATTAATGCAGAGCCAGTTTACAGAGGTGTGATCAGGGTCAAGATCCCAGTAAAGAACAGGGCAGTAGCTGGGTGTGGCGGCCCACGCCTGTCATCCCAGCAGCTCAGGAGGCTGAGGCAGGAGGATCGCAAGTTCAAAGCCGGCCTCAGCAAAAGCGAGGCCCTAAGCAACTCAGCGAGACCCTGTCTCTAAATAAAATACAGAATAGGGCTGGGGATGTGACTTAGTGCCCCTGTGTTTTCACACACACACACACACACACACACACACACAGTGCAAGACCCTGGGATCACACGGAACCTCAAAGAGCCAGAAGAGGGAACGAGGAGCCGAGAGCAGACCTGTGCCCTGCCAGTCACTGAGGGACAAAGCCCCCTGCTCTCCCCACCCGCAGAGACCCAGGAGGGAGTGGGCCCAGCCTCCCTGTTCCCCAGCCCCCTCGCCCGGCCAGCGCCCTCTGCGGCTGAACGCCCAGGGAGGTCTGCTGACTTGACCCGTCTCCCTGGGCTCCTAGCGGGCGACTGGACCTAGAGAGACCACCAGACCCCTTTCAGGCTGAAAGAGGACACGGGTGTCCCCCCCTCGGGTTCCTTGGGCCAAAATGAGGGACTCAAAGGGGAGCCCTCGGATTTTGAAACAAAGTCAAATAACTGGGCCTCGGGGGGCGGGGGCAGGAAAGAGACCCCCCAAGATGTCACATAAAAGGGGAGGGACGTCCCCCAGAGCTAGCTGGGCTGCGGTGGGGAGAAGAAGGCTGTGAATGCTGGGTCCCCGGAAACAAGAGCCAAGGTCCCCCAGGCCCGCTGCCACCAACGAGGAAAGCGAACCAATCCAGTGAGAAGCTCAGCCTCCCCCAGGCTCCCGGACCGGCCGAGGGGCTCCGCCAACATGGGTGGCTGGAGGGGTCGATGAGCCCAGGACGCCAAAGACCTGGGGCCTCACCCAGGGGACACTGGAGACCTTGGAGGTGACATGGTCAGAGCTGAACCTCAGAAGAGTCCCAGGGGAGGAAGGTGCAGCTCAGACTGCAGAGTTGTCGACAGGGAAAGATCGGGTGGCGACAGAGGGACTTGGGGTCAGGACACAGCCAGCCTTTGGGACTATAGACACGCGGCAGTTGACCCAGCTCCGAGCCCCCACCCCCGTGGGCCAGCAGGGGCTCACCCTGGTGGGGTGAGGTGCTCTGGATGCCGGCACCAGCATCGCCATGTGACAGTCACCATGCCGATGTGTCACCCCCAATCCTCCCTAGCTGCGGACTCCGCCGTCCCAGTCCAGGCCAGTCTGTCACTGGAGGAGAGCTATCGCTGCAGGAGGGTCCCCAGGACTTCCTGGAGATGGGGGTCCTTGACTTATGTGGGAGACAAGAATTTCCGCACCCCTCAGGAGAGGCACAGAGCTTTATTCAGGAGAGCAAGAAACACACGTTGAAGAGGGAAAGCCGCATCTCAGGAGTGACAGGCTCATCTGGGGGATTCCCAGCTCCTCTTTAAAAGGAAATTTGGTGAGTGGTAGGCACAGGAGGTGTGGAAGGGTGACATCCATCCGATGGCTCTCAGGATCCTTAGGGTGACATGGTTTCCATTATCCAATAGGTAGATCACGTTGGAAAATCCCCTAAATTATAGATTTCTTGAACGGTCATCCCTCTATTTATTGGTGGGCTGGTTAGCAGTACACAAGATGACTTTCACAAGTGGTGAATTTGTGGTGATTTTTTTTTTTTTTTTTTTGGTACCAGGGATTCAACTCAGGGGTACTCAACCCCAGATCCCCATCCCCAGCCCTATTTTGTATTTTATTTAGAGACAGGGTCTCCCTGAGTTGCTTAGGGCCTCCCTGTTGCTGAGGCTGGCTTTGAACTCACCATCCTCCTGCCTCGGCCTCCCAAGCTGCTGGGATTGTGGTAATTTTAAAATTGATGATTTCCCAACAATTTTCCAGACCTGGGAGAGACTGGCTTGGGGATGTGACAAGCCCAGAATCGTACACAAAACTTTAAAATGATATTTTCTTGTCCTTCCTTTATGTCTCCTGCCTACTGGTTTTTATCTCTTCTGTCCTACCCCGTCAGGAGCTGACGTGAAGACACCCCCGGCCCCCCGCAGGATGGACATGACTTTATCCAGAGCAAAGCCCTGAGCCACACAAAGCCTTAGGACCAGGGCCAATGCCACCTGCAGCCCACACAGAAGCTCCAGGGGTTCCTGAGGATGCTGGGACTTGCAGGGCCTTGGGTTTCCAGAAAGACCCCTTCTCCCTCCTCCCTGCCCACCAATGGACCACCCAGCTCACAAGCCACGCCCACAGGGGCAGGGGTGCCTGGTGTGCTCGAGTGGGTAGGCTGCCTTCTCTGGGCTCCCCTCTCCACCCCCATGCCCCCATCACCCTGAACATTCCGTGTGATCGCTCTGTGACCTTGACCAAGTTACTGAAGCTTCTCTGGACTTCCTTTTCCGCCCCTGAAAAATAAGGTTATCATTGTAGCCACCAAACGGGGTCCATGCGCGCCTTGGTGCTGTGGCCCTTGTGACCGCCTGGGCTCGGTGCCTGTGCCCAGTGGGCGGGCAGGAAGTCTGAGCCCTCGCTGGCCTTGGCCACTCTTGGTCTTGGAGCTCTTGGTGGAATCTGTTAGAACCTTACTTCGCCCACGCCTGTGATGTCGGCAAACCTCAGATGGCCTCCCGTGGATCCTGGCAGTTGGCCCTGTGAGCATCGATCCCATATTGATGCCGCCTGCCTCTCGGGGCTGTTCATCGGCTCAAGAACTGGGAGGGGGGGGGTCGGCCAGATTTATGAATGAAGTCGGCCGTACCTTTCCCGCGGTGGCTCTGACTCGGAAAGTTGACTCTTCAAGTTCTCAGAATTGTCCTCAGGGGCTTCCTTTTAAAATTGACAGGGCCAGGCTTGTCTGTTCTATTACTCCCTGGCTGGATAAAGAGTTTCCTTCCTGGGTTTAACAATCTGTTATGCAGCACCTACTGTATGCACATCTTCCCAAGATGGCTTCCCTGCCCTGTTACCTAGAATCAGCCCACACCTGCGCCCTGATGCTGCAGAGCTCCTTGTTTGTTGACTTCTGAGCTTTTCTGTTAATGACTTCTTTGCAATTGTGTCTGATGCACCTCCCAGAGCGGAAGGCCAGCTCTCTGCGGCTGTCTGTTTGCTGCTCTGTCCCTCTGTGGCCCAGAAGGACAGTGGATGCCCGGTGAATATTTATCAGATAAATAATGGAAACAAAGCATCAGGCTGGGCGTTTTGCAGGGGCAGACGATACACATCAACAGGAAGCAGGCAACTTGAGCCTCCAAAACACTAATTCATGCAGAGGCCAAGGAAAGGCTCGGGAAACGTTGTTACTGCTCTGCAGAGAGCTGGGTGTGTCTCAGAGGCTGGCCTGACGGTCCCCTGAGAGGCCGAGAAGAGGAAGAGGGGCCTCAGATGCTCTGGATCATTCTCTCAGACTTTTTCCCCCCATCGATCCCTCTGTCTCTTCCAATGGCCTTACGCCAGGTGTCCGGACAGCAGGGACCAAGTCTGTCTGGTTCATTTGGGCACAGGATGGAGTCCGCATGGCACATGCAGACCCTGAGATGAGGGCTGGAGTGAGGGGAGTGGGTTGGGGAGGAGAAATCCTGGGAGTGGGGAGGAGTGGGGGTGTCTTGAGGCAGGTTAGCACCCTGTGCAGCCGGAGCCCAGCCCTGGGGGAGACCACGGGAACCAGATAGAACGCACAGCGCAGTTGCCCTACTCCAGGGGCAAGGGATTTGGGATACCTGGGCCCCAACCTCACCAGGCTTTGGTTGGGAGTGGTGCAAGTGGCAGATGGTGAGAATGCAGGTCAGCACACAGGGGAGCAGTCGGGGCCGAGGTCATGGGGGTGGGACTCCACAGTAGATAGGAAATGAACGATGACGTGCATATTGCTCAAGAGCCTGCTACTCGCCAGGTGCCTTGTAGCTCTTAGTCGATGGGAATCTCAAAGCTTTGGAAAGGCAGGAAGATAAGACCGTTCAGAGAGGTTAGGTAATTGCCCAAGGTCACCCAGCGAGCAAGAAGCAGAGGCTGGATTTGAGCCGAGTTTCATCTGGCTGCAGCTGCTCACCCCTTCTCCCTGTCTGTAATGTTACAGTGGTACGGACATCCTGGGCTGGAAAGTTCAGGAAAGGCACCTCCTTTTCCTATTCATCCTCTCCACCACACTGTCTTCCCCTTGGTTCCAGGTCTGAGTCTGCCCAGTCTTGTCCCAAAGTCCAGCCAGTGGACCCCTTTGCCCTGCGGTCACCCCAAACCCCTCAGGCTCCACCTCAACCAGACTTTCTCTTAAGATGGGAGGGCGTTGGGGTCTAGCAGATCAGAGGACAAATTCTGCAGTTCCGCTGCTTAGCCACGTGACCTTGAGCAAGCGAGGTCTGCTTCCCTGTGCCTCAGTTTCCCCAAAGAGCTGGCCAGGACCAGGCGGTTCACGGGGTAGCTGGGGGGGACAAGGAAGATGATCGTGACGCACAGTAAGCACTCAAGAGACAGTCACCCTGGTGATCCTGCCAGAGTCACGCTCCGCCTGTCAGTTGGCATCCCATCTTCCTGTGCCCCAAACCGCCCCTTCCAACCGTCGGCCTCCCAGCATCTGCAGCCATCTTGTAGCATGTAAGTACTTAGACCCTCAGGATCATCTTCCTGAGCTCCCGTCCTGCCTCGGCCACTTACCAAGTGGGTGAAAACTGACGTAGCGACCTACCAACACAGGCTGAGGGTCCGTATTCCAGATGTGGGGATCCGATATGTCTTGGATTTCAGAGGTTTTCAAACCTTGGAATCTTTGCGTCTATACAATGAGATTTCAGGTCAAAACACAAAGTGCACTGATATGCCGCTTCTCCTCAGGTGCACAGCCCTGAAGTCATTGCATATCATAGTTTGGGGACACCTGCATTGGGACCTCACCTGAGGTGCACGATTTTTCACTGGTGGCATCTTGTCAGCATTCAGAGGTTCAGATGTGGGAGCATTTTGGATTTTCAGATTGGGGACATGTCACCGGGATGCCATTGATGGAGTCAGGCAAGGTTGGCACCAGGCCTGGCATGCCCTAGCTGTTCACCCAGGGGCACAGATCACCATATTCCTTGTCATCATCGACGTCGTCGTTAATAATGCCTAAAATTCCTTCTGTGCATCAGAAAACCTTTAATAAATACCCTCGGTGTGCCCACTACTGCATGGAGTCACGGAGGGTGACTGCAGAGAGCCTGACCATCACTGGGACAGGGAGAGGGACTGAAGGATGTCATCGTCACATGCAGGGAACAGGCAGAGTGTCCATCCTGGACATGGCCTTCTTGGGGCCTCTGCTGTCTCTGCTGCCCAGATTGATTGATTGATTGATTTTTATTTTTTTTAATTTCTCAGGGTTAATTTTTTAAAAATCATTTTAATTTTTTATTTTAATTATTTTTAGACCTACACGACAGTAGAGTGCATTGTGACCTATTCTATGTGCGTGGAGTATACCTTACTCCAATTATGATCCCATTCTCGTGGTTCGGCGTGATGTGGAGTTTCACTGGTCGTATATTCACATATCCACATGCAAAGTTCTGTCCCATTCATTCCACTGTCTTTCCTATTCCCATCCCCCTCCCTTCCCTTCCTTCCCCTTTGTCTAATCCAATGAACTTCTATTCCTCCCTCCCACCCCCTTGTTGGGTGTTAGCATCAGCATATCAGAGAGCACATTCACCCTTTGGATTTTTGAGCCTGGCTTGTTTCACTCAGCATAATATTCTCCAGTTCCATCCATTTATTGGCAAATGCCATAATTTCATTCTTTTTTAGGGCTAAGTAATATTCTATTGTGTATATATACCACATTCTTTATCCATTCATCTATTGAGGGACACCTAGGTTGGTTCCATAGTCTAGCTATTGTGAATTGAGCTGCTATGAACATTGATGTGGCTGCGTCACTGTAGTATGCTGATTTTAAGTCCTTTGGGCATAGACCAAGGAGTGGGATAGCTGGGTCAAATGGCGGTTCCATTTCAAGTTTTCTGAAGAGTCTCCATACTGCTTTCCAGAGTGGTTGCACCCATTTGCATTCCCACCGCCAACATTTATTGTTTCCTGTATTCTTGATGATTGCCAGGAGTGAGATGAAATCTTAGAGTAGTTTTGATTTGCATTTCTCTAATTGCTAGAGATGGTGAGCACTTTTTCATATATTTGTTGACCAATCACATGTCTTCTTCTGTGAAGTGCCTGTTCAGTTTCTTTGCCCATTTATTGATTGGGTCATTGGTTTTCTTGGTGTTTTTTGAGTTCTTTTCACATCCTAGAGAATCACGCTCTATCGGAGGTGCAGGTGGTAAGGATTTTCTCCCCTTCCGCCGGCTCTCTTCACCTTCCTGAGTGTTTCCCTTGCTGTGAAGAGTCTTTTCAGTCTGACGCCATCCCGATTATCGACTCTTGACTCCAGCTCTTGTGCTGTGGGAGTCTCGTTGAGGAGGTGGGTTCCCGGGCTGACCTGATGGACAGATGCCTCCTCCCCCCAAAGCTCCCCCCTCCAGCCTTACAGCAGAATCGGGTCCCCCATGGTCGCTATCGCTCTCCTTGACAAGCCAACTCTTGGCTCTGTGAGGTCGGGACAGCTCCCTCAGGTCATGTTATGCACCGTGAGGTGGCCAACATACGTCGTGGAGGAAATGGAAGGGTCAAAGGGAGCTGAACGAGACCGAGGGGCAGGTCGGGCTTTACCCTGCTTGTGAGCGCTCCATTCATCCTGCCTCGGTTTTATGGATGTTTGCAGAAGACACAAGATTCCTGGGTCAGAGACACAGGATTCCACCACTGGCAGCTCTAGTTTGGGGGCCAGTTCCCCAACGCCGATTCCCACAGGGCAACACAAAGAGGGCCATGTGACCTGGATTGGGTCATGGAAGGGGGGATTCCCCAACCTAGAGACGCTGGATTTTGTGTCATGTCTCCTCGGTACTTAGTATCTGTATTGTCCTGGCCAATAACTCCGCCTGCCCTTCCCTCCTACGTGGACCCAGTATTTCTATCTTCCAAAATCATTTTCTCTACAGCCTTGAAAAGTGAGGAGGGGGGAAAGGCCGGGCTGGGGTCCTTCCAGCAAGATGCAGAGAAATGCAAGAGAAATGGGATCTTCCTACAGATACATGTGGATAGAGTAGCAGGTGGGTGGGTGGGTGGGTGGATGGATGGATGGATGAACAGACAGACTGACAAGCTGGTGGATGGAGGGAGGGAGGGGGAGATGGTCAGATGGGCTGGTGGACAGAGGGAGGGGTGATTGATGGACGGACAGCTGGGCTGGCCAGTAGCCAGGAGGCTTGCTGTGTAGTGGGGTGGGAGGATTGAAAGTCACAAGGCGATGCTTTTAGTTGCATCTATAGAGTTCTAAGTGTCCCAGATGCTCCTGGGGGAGGACAGAGCTGGCAGGGATGTGTCTCGGCCCCTCTCTCATGGTTCATCCAGGTTCCTCTTTCACCTATTTGAAACATTGGTGCATATGGTTCCCTGGAATTTTTTTTTTTTTTAAATGCTACTCTTCACTGTTGTAGAGAAGTGACTCTGAAATTTGAAAGTGCCTCAGCCTCGCTGGCAGCTTCTTGAAACCCCGCTTGCCAGACTCCACCCGCTGAGTTACGGACTCAGCAGGCTTCTCGGAAAGGCCCACAGTATTTGCATCTGTAACAAATCCCCAGGTGCTGTTGGAGCTGCGGGCCAGGAACCACAGTTTAAGAATCACTCGTATAAATTGTCCTCATTCTTCCATTTAATTGGATTGACGTATTGAATGTCTGCCATGTGCCAGCAAACGGCTAGACGTGTTGGAGAACACTGAGATAGATTCAGACCTGGCTTCGACCCTCCAAATAGACACAAGGAACCCCACAAAGACTAATGGTAATGATAGGAGATGGAGTTAGCCTGGCTTGAGTGTGTCCTATAGGCCAAAGACTCTGCCGTGAGCTTCACATGCATGATCTCATTTCATGGGCATTGACCTAAGAAAGTAGTTGAGGCTCAGAAAGGGTAATTAACTTGCCTAAGGTCACACAGCTGGCCAGGAGCAGAGCCCAGGTTCGATTCCTACACTTTTAAGTCACACCGTGTACCTGGTTCCCTCCCCACTTCCACACAGAGAAGAGTATGAGACAGTCTGAATAAATGTCGGAGCATATGAAGCTCGGGCTAGGGAGAATTCAGTGGGTTTCTCGTTAAAGTTTGAAGATTCAGGGTGAGGCCATCAGGATCCCTCTCCAGGGTTTCCAGTGGTGTAGACAGCAGAGCCTCAGCATGCCGGTGTCCCTACTGCGAACTGCAAGCCTGGCTGTTGCAGGAGCCAGAATCCTGCCAGGGCACCTCTGCTGCCCCAGCCCTGGGCACTGTGCCAGGCACAAGCCCCACCAGAAAGAGGGCCGTTAAACAGATGATAGAAGGTGCCCCCGAGAAGTCCCAGATCAGTCCCCTGAAACCTGACAGAGGAAGGCAGATCCCCAGAGGAAAAACAGAGCGGCCTTAGCACTCCAGCCCTGCCCCTCGGTCCCCCAGAGGCCGCTGTAGAGCCTAAAGCCACCTAGAACAGAGAAGGGACTATGTTCTTGTTCAACCCCTTAATTTGACAAGATGGGAAAAACAGAGGTCCAGAGAGGGAGCATCCTTGCCCAAGTCACACAGCAGATGGAGGACAGAACCAGAGAAGAAGTCAAATATCCTGATCCTGGTTTTGTGGCTTTCCCAAATGCCAAGCTGAAATCTCCCTTCCCCTCTCTCTTCTACCTCTCCATTACCCTCCATTACCCTCCATTACCCAGGGACTGGTCTCAAAATTTTCATGATCTTAGGAGTGAACCACGCTGTGTCATATTTTCTGTGCATGTCTGTGATGTGGTGGAGAGAGGCAAGATCATAAGAGATCTCTGCTTTGACACATGGGAGGGGAGCCAAGTCATTGAACTCCAAGTGTCTGCAGGTGAGAATGAGGATCCCGCTCAGCTCTCTGGGATAATGTCACAGGCACAGAGCAGCCAACTTGGGACCAGAAGGCCCCTGCCTTGGTTTCCCCTGGGGAGTTTCCTGAACGTGCAGCCACTCCAGATCAATAGATTCCACATCTTTGGAGGCAGCCTCCAGGACTGGGAATTCCCTTCTCAGGGAACCCTAGACACCTGCCTTTGCAGGATATGCAGAGTGAGACGCCCCTTGCCACTCACTGAAGCGGAAATCCATTTCCTTGGTCAGAGCTCTCACATGGGGCCCGGTGGAAGCATGTGAGTGTTCGTGCCTTTAGGCAGATATGCACTTGCTGCACGTGTCCCCTGGAGACACATGCTTTGGCAACTTCTGTAACCCCGGGCCGGCCCCTGCCACTGTCTTCACAGTACCGATTCTTTGATCAGCCCTTTGCACCCAGCATGACTTAGACCTCAGGCCACCCCTTGCACCTTATGGTCCCTTGAACTGGGGTGGGACAGGCAGGGGGTAATCAGGTAAAGGGGGTGCTGCGGGACTAAACTGACACTCCAGACAGCTCACCTGGGGCTCCTCTTGGTCCCCCAAGTGCTCAGGACCCCTCCCTTCCTATCTCCTATGCCCCAGCCCCCTGCCCCTCATGTCCCTTTGAGAGCTACTTCTGCTTGTGCAGTTGCTGTAGGAGGGGGCTGGGAGCCAGTAGATGCAGTCAGCTCCGGGGAGGCCCAATATCCTCATCCCACCCAAGTCAGCCTGGCTTAGCAGGGACCCAGGTGAGGGGTCCCAAAAGCTGAGTACAGGCAACCAGGGACCCACTTGGCAGGTCTCAGAAAACAGGGCGCTTCAGTGAAGGCTTAGCGCCATCTGTTGGTCCTTCTGGGAACTGCCTCGGCTGCACGGGCGCAGAATGAAGGGCACCGATGATCTTGCCTGCGGGTTCTCAGGCAAGGAGCCGCGACCTTTTTTTCATCAGTCTGGGACAGTTACCAACTTTTACAAGGTCTCGAGTCCCTTTCAAAAGCTGCTGGACACTGTGTTGGGAAACCGCAGAAAACTCTAGAAAGACACACTTGCACTGGATTTTTGCATATGATCCAGGGAGATGGCCCTCCCCAAGTTGAGATCTCCTTTTGAAACTCAGAGATGCCAAGAGATTTGCCCAAGCTTACACAGGACATTAGTGACAGAGCCGATTCTGGAAGCCAAGAGTTCCAACCCCGGAACTAATGTTCTTTCTTATGCCCAGCCTGCCTCTTTAAGCCTTAAAGGGCCCCTCCTCTTGCTTCCCTGCTAGAGTCTCCCAAATGTCTTCAGGGTGTCTGATACCCAGAATGGTGACACCTTTTGCTCCCTGAGGACTCCAGGCTCTCAGACAGCCCTGTTCTCTGATTGCTGCTTAGAGGAGAGAGAGAATCTGTGTATCATGAAAACAGGGGGGACAGAGTGGACCCCCTCCCCCCAGGTCTTGTGGTGTCTCCTATGGGCCTGTAATTCAGGACAGTAAGGAAGACCAGGGGACATTTCTTAGGGATGAAGTAGCATGAAGGACAGTGAGTGATGGATAAAGGGGTGGCTAAGAGAGTCCAAGGCCATAATGCTGGGTATCTGGGTATACATAATGCTGGGCTGGGTATACAGTTGGTGCCTAATAGGAGAGCTAGAGTTGTTGCCATCATGTCACTGAAACCTGGGTTGACACCCAGCTCCTCCTTCACTTAGTCAAACAAACATTTTTTTTTTTTCTTTGCTTCTGGTTAGAACTGCTATTCTCAGACTTGAGCACGCGTCCGAATCACCGGGGTGAGGGGGGGCTATGGCAAACAGACTGCTGGACCCCACCTGAGGGTCTGATTCTGCAGGTTCGGGGCAGGGCCCAGGAACTGGCGTTTGCAGCGGGTTCTCCGGGATGCTGGTCTGGCTGTCAGGGAACCGGCTCTGGGAAACCCTGGCTTAGAGATGGCGGAGAGGGCGTGTCCTGACCCCCCGGGGCTCCTCCTCCGGGTCCCAGAGTAAATGATGGCCATTCCCGCGTGTTCTGTGTTCTGAAACAGGTGTGAAAGTGTCCTTGAACTCCTAGAATGTGCCGGGGTCCCTCTCACGTTGCCCATCCACTCCCCCAGTCCCTGCAGTGAGGCAGAACTCACCCCATTTTATGGATGAGGAAGCGGAGGCTGAGCAAAGGACCTGCCCAAGAGCTCACCGCAGGAAAGAAGCCCAGGTCTGTCTGTTCATAGACATCCGCCCGCCACCATACCCCCTCTGCTGCTTCTGCCTGACCCCTAGGCTCACCCCAGCCCAGAATTGGGGGGGGTGCCACCGGACACAGCTGGGAGGCCACCGGCACTCACGCTGTGCCCCACCCCCAAGTGTTCTCATCGCTGGGTGAATCCTGCAGATGCCTTTCCATCGCAGCCTATTAAATTAGCCCCTCTCTGCAGCCAAAAGAAGATAATTACGTTTTCATTAGCCCTGGATAATGTATTACCCCCTCCGTGACAGCCACATCGGCAAATGAACCTGTTCTCTTCTCTCGGCTCCACCAGAGGGCCCTCCTCCCCCAGGCCCACCTCTGAGCTGAGGGGTAAGGACTAGTGAGGGTCCAGGGACAGGGAGAGAGGACAACCTCTTCACCTACCCAAGACCCACACAGGGATTAAGGGACAAGGCCCTGAGAAGACCCCAGAATAACTCATCACCGTGACCACGTACAGAATGTCCATGTGGATGCCTGGAGGTGCCTCTGCCAGCATAGGCATCCTCAGTCCTGGAGAAGGGTGGCATTGCCACCATCACCCCTCCCCTGAACCTGGAGCCAGCAGCGGAGCATGAGTGCCCATAGCCACCTTGAAGTCACCACGGCCAAGGAGCATTTGGGGGACCATCACTGTGCATCATCCAGAGATTTTTTTACCACTCTGGTCTTTTGCTCCCTGTTGTTAGGGCCACTCATGTTACCCAGCCTTAATGTGGAAGGTCCCCAGACACCAGGAGCCACTCTGCAAAATGCCTGACTCACCCCACACGATCGTTCTGCCAGGGTCTCTCTCCCCCCTTTCTCCACAAGGATTCGGGGCAGGGGGTGGGGAAATGGAGCCCAACTTTGGGGTCCCTGGACCTGAGTCCTA
This sequence comes from Callospermophilus lateralis, assembly GCF_048772815.1. Taxonomy (NCBI): domain Eukaryota; kingdom Metazoa; phylum Chordata; class Mammalia; order Rodentia; family Sciuridae; genus Callospermophilus; species Callospermophilus lateralis. Next base: position 155,099,866 of record NC_135305.1, on the reverse strand, counting down.
AGTCCTTCTCTGTCACCCATCACTGCGAAACTGGAACAGGTGGCTTTGCCTGCAGAGACTGTTTTCCCTCCCGTTAAACAGAATAAGGAAGAGAGTCATCGCACCGTTTTTATCACAATTAAATGATCTACACCTAAAAATGCCTGCCTCGAAACTGGCAAATTGTGAAGTGTTCAGTGTAAGACAGCCACCATTCCATACTACTACAAGAAGTATTGTCACTCTTCCCCAGCCAGAGTCAGGAGGGGGAAGTACCTCCTTTTCCCTTTTCTTTCTCTCTTTGCCAATTTCCCTCTCTCTCTTTCTCTCTGTGCATCTTTTTCTTCCTCCTTCTCCCCCAACCTCATCTCTGTTTGCTAGTGTTCTCTCTCTCTCTCTCTCTCTCACACACACACACACACACACAACTCCTCGTGGTGACTGGCTCCTCTCCTGGGCTCCGAGGCTCTTGTCTCCAAGATCCCCATCTCAAGAGCCACATTCCCAGGCTCTGCTATCAACTGGTAGTGAGAACAGAATTGGGGGAGAGGGGGGATTCTGTCTCCCCCTCCCCAAACCCAGTCCAACTCTGCCTCCTGTAGGCACTGCTCAGCCTTGGCCCTGACCTCTCCATCTGATGGTCTTGTGTTCCCTACCAACCACCCTTCTCCTCCATTTCAAACCAGCTCGTGTTCTGGGACAGGAGGAGGTGCCCCTACTCTGGACCCCAACTCCACACCCACGGGCAGGCGGCGTTTGGAGCAGGTGAACTGCCAGCCCAGTGGAAGAGCAGCTTCCTGGCTTCCTGATTTTCCCCAGTTGCCATGGTAATTGAGGGAGCCGGGTTCTGAGACCGACACCACTGAAACCCAACGCTCAACTTTGAAATGGTTCAGGCTGGGGAAGCTGGTCCAGGACAGGAAGGGATGGGGGGCTGCCAGGTCGTGGCTCCAGCTGGACCTCCAGCCAGCCTTTATGTCCCTACTACATCACCTGCTGCTGCTGCCGCTCTTTCCTGAGCTTTTACTATATGCCGGGCACTGGGTCAAGGGCTGCACCCGTATGGTCTTGCCATATCCTTGCGATGACCCCAGGCCTGTTTGGTAGCTGAGGAAACAGGCTTGGATCCTGCCCCACACAGCACCGGCAGGGAGGGGCAGAGCCTGGGGCGGATGGAATTTCTCTGGTCCTCCTTCCAGGGTGTTGAAGACAACACAAACCTTTTCTTCATTCCTTTCTTCCCCTCCTCACCCCCCCACACCCTCTTCCCGCGCCCAAAGTCACACCCCCTTATCCCCTTGCTTGATGTGCAAGACGATCTGAAAAGCACTTATTAGTGACAAAGGGGGGTAGTTTTCTTCTTTGCTTCTTTGCACAAGTCGGAGTGTGAGTGGGCTGGATCCCCTTGGCAGGGCTGTTGGGGAGGAGAGATAGGGCCACCCAGAGCCAGGTGCCGGGTGTGTGTTGGTGTGTGTGTGTGTGTGTGTGTGTATGTGTGTATGAGAGAAAATCCTGCTCTTTCCTTGAGTCCCCCCACCCGCTGCTTCCCCAAGTGTCTGAGCAACAGCGACAGTGAAATGCAAAATCCTTTGCAATCTGCCCAGGAAGAGACAGCTTTGGAGACGGGTTTATATGGTTACCCATATGTTAGGGCCCCTAAGAAAGGAAGGGAAGCTCGGTTCCCTGCATCTGCCCCTCCCCCAGCCCAGCCCAGCCCTGGCCTCTCCCACATGCAGGTCTCCCAGGTCACAGGCCAATGCTCCCCTCCATCCTCCCCTCCTCCCCAGATGCCAGGCCTTAGCTGTGCTCCAGAAAAGACCAGAATCAGGCAACATTTCCGGAAAGGGCTGACTCGCCCTCTGCCCACTCAAGAGCCAGGGCCAGAGCCCAGGCCCTGACACCCTGCTGGCTCCTGGGGGCTTCCAGGGCTGCCAGAGTGAGGGGTCTGTATATTCTGCTGTCCCATTAAGGAGTATTGTCCCCACATTGGTGTAGAGACAGAAATAACCATCCCTGCCTCCTGCGGGGCCCTCTCTGCCCAAAGAGAGCTGCCCTCCCCTGCGCGGCCACCACATTCAGCCCCCCCCAGACTCCCAGAAATTGTGTGTGTGTGTGTGTGTGTGTGTGTGTGTGTGTTTCCTGATAGAAAAAAAATGGAAATTAGGTTATATAAAAGATGTATGCTTTGGAGCCCAGAGCGGCTCTTTTAATGAGGGTTGCGACGTCTCCCTCCCCACACCCATAAAGCAGCCGGGTTGGACGTCACCGCTAATTCGTTTCAGCGATGATAGGATAAAGGAGGGACATTAAGAAATAAATTCCCCCTCACGACCCTCGGCGAGCTCACGGCTCAGTCCCTACATATTGATGCCGCGTTTCCAGCCGCCGGGCGAGGAGCTACTTAGCGCCGCGGCTCCTCCGAGGGGCTGTCGGGCGGCCACGGCGGCCGAGCGGACGGGGTGAGCCAGGGGCGCGCGCGGGGCGTCGGGCACTGCGCGGGGGAAGCCCGCAGCCAGCGTCCCGAACTTGGTGTGCTGGGGTCGGGGGAGGGAGGGAGGAAGAGGAGGGGACTAGGGAGGGGTGGGGGCTAGGCGAGGGGTGGGGAGCGATCGGGGAGGCACAAAGCGGAGGGACAGGGGAGGGACGCGCGGCTCCTACCCGGAGGTGAGTGGGAGCGACTGGCGCCTCCAGCCGCGCGGGGCTGCCGACCGGGAGGCTTGGGCTCCGCGAGCGCCGCGGCACGGGTGCCCGGGAGGCGGAGGAAGAGCCGGAGGAGGAGGAGAAGGCGGCGGCGGCGGCGGGCGGGCGCGCAGCGCGCGGCGCGGAGAGCGGCCTCGGCGCTGCCCGGCTCCGCGGCAGGTGAGTTCCCGGCCCCGGCGTCCCGCGCCCCCTCGCTGTCCCCTAGTGCTCGCAGCTCCTACGCTGGCCCCCAGGGCGCCCCGGAGGCGCGGGCTTTGCCGCGGGTTCCAACTTGGGTCGGGGGCCTCCTTCTCTTCCCAGCGGGCGGCCAGCGGCTGGAGGGTCCTGTCCCCAGGGTCGACGCAGCCGCCCCGCGCCAACTTTGCGGGGCCCGCCGCCTTCCCAGCCGCGCGCTCGGCTCCGCGCTACGCTGCGCTGGGTAATGGCGGACCGCTGGGCACCGTCGCTCCCCGGCGGGCAGCCCGAGGCTGGGGACGCCAATCCCTGGGGATCGCTGCACCTGCCCACCTTCAACTTTACGCTTTCCGGGTCGGGGCTCTGGGAACGCAGCGCACCTGCGATCGCGGTAATGGCGGACTCTTGGCACCGGCAGCCGCCCGCGGCGGGGGGCCCGCGGCCGGGAGGGCTCTGCTCCAGGAACGCCGAGCTCGGGCAACGCTGCTCCCGCCTGGCTCCCAACTTTGCCAGGATCCTCCTTGCGCTCCCGCGGCAATGGCGGGGCCGCCTGCACCTCTTACTTCTGTTGGGGCGGGATTAGGGTGCGAGAGCGCCGACTCCCAGAACCTGGGAAAGTTGTTTCTCTCCCACGAGGGAGGATCTAGGGCTCCTGGCACGTCCCTGGAGTGGGCAAGGGGCGCGCTCCGCAGTGGTTCAGGGACGGGCAACGCGCCCAGCGCAATGGGTTGGCTTCCAGGTGGCCGAGGCGCCCAGCTGGAGCCCTGAGAGATCCAACTGCCCTGACCACCCAGGGTCTTGGGGTCGGTGGGTCTAGACAGGGCTCTTGGTACTTGGCCCTAGAGGACGTGAGACGCTGGTCCCCACACCCGGGGCACCAGGGTCCAAGCGACCGCAGTTCTCAGCGCGCGGGAGATCGGGGATAGCGCCGTGTGGGGCGGGTTCCCGCAGCGGAGAGGCGCGCGCCGCGAAGGTGGCGGTGGAGCGAGGGCAGGAACCTTCCCATGACTGCTCCTGGGTTTTGATTCTAGAGCTACCGTTTACTTGCTGCGCGACCTTAGGTAAGTCCCTCATCTCTCTAAGCCTCAGTGGTCTCGTGTGTAAAATGGGGAAGCAAGACCTTTCTCGTGAGCTGTTGTGAGGATCTTTTAAAAATCACGAACGTAAATATGGATCCCAGGGCAAATTGCTCAATACGCAGGAAATGTTGCTGCTGTATTTTATTTGAACACCCTGGGATGGATCCTGGAGACTCCCGGGTCTTGGTTTCCTGCCTACACAGAATGGAGGGTCGGCCCCGAGGGTAAGAAATGTTGCTCCCCCCTCCGTCTGGACCCTAGAAGTCCTGGAGAAGAGGCGGTGGGGTTCTTTCTGGCCGATGACTCTCTCTGCTTTCATTGTCCAACCCAAACCTGGCGCTCAGGCTCAGGAAAAGTGCGCTAGCGGCCACCACCGCTACGGGAACGTTCCCGAAGGCGCCCGGGCACCAGTGCTGTGCAGGCTAGCGCGCCCAGGGCGCAGTGTTGGAGCTTTGATGGCCCAGGACCTTGGGAACACAGGAGAAAGGAGCTGATTCCCCAGATCCCTCTTATAGAGGAATGAGAAAAAAACTTCCCCTTTGTTAGAGCTTCTCTAATTGGGATCGGGGCAAACAGGTCTGAAAAGACACAGGAAGACTTTGGCAGCTGCTCTCTGGAGGGAGAATGGCTCCCCCCGCCGCCCCCCCCCCACTGAATTTTTCTCTTTGCTTTTGGTGTCGTTTTTTTTCCCCTTCTGTTTTGTTTTTCAACCTTGTGGCCCTGCCAGAAGCAAAGAGATCAGGCCTGTTCTTTGCCCTCCGACATCTCATCTCATGGGTAGGTCTGAGAAGCCATGGCAGATTGGGGAAGGCAGACACTTGGCCCCTGCACCACTGACCCAGCCCCTCTCTACCCACCAGATTGCCAAAGCCCTCTGATGGCACCCAGCTCTCTTTAGGTTCCAAGGTGCTGCCACCTACAAGATCTCTCTGGAACCTCCTAACAGCTGCCCCAGATCTCCTGTGTAGTGATCTGAATCCCACATTTGCAGTTGTGGAAACTGAGTTAGGCCAAACAAGCTGCAGGCCCACAGTCACCGCTGGCCAGTGGCACCGCTGAAGACCTGGACCTGGTTATTGGCTTCCTAATTGGGGATGATTTGCATGCAAAGACAGTCTGACACTTGCCCCTCCGTTAGTGTACATAGCCTCATTTCCTTATGGATCTGCTCAGCCAGAGGCTACCCCCAGTCGTGGGGAGCATAACAGCATCTTCAGAAATTATTATGACCTTGCCCCAAAGTCCCAGGCCATGCAGACAAAGAGCAAGCCACACACTAGAGAGACCTGTTGAAGACCTCTGCATGAGGGCGAGTTCAGTTCCCTCCGTGGCTGTGCAACTTAGAGTTCCTCACTTACCCTCGCTGAACCCCAGTCCCATTATCTGTAAAATGAGAGCAGTAACCCAAGGGGTTGTTTTGAAGATCTTATGATAAGGAGTGTAAAAGGGCGTTCTGGAAACAACAGTCTTATGCCAAGACTGGTGATTGGAAGGAAGTAAAGAAACCTCAGGGGAACATCTCCTGTGTCAGTCTTTTGGGGTCAGCCTTGTGGACAGGGCCGCCAGACCAGGCTGCCCTCTGTGCTTCCTGCTTCTCCTTTATTCTCTCCCGATGGCTGAAGCCAGCCCATGAGGCTGTGTCCTCCGCCAGGAAGGACACAGGGTGAGGCCAGAAACTGGAATGATGCAGGATGTTGCCAGAGGGTCTCTGCCGCCAGCTGCAAAGGAGCTGTCCAAGGTACCACGGGGACGTTGTCCGAAATCTTCTCCTCTAACAGTGGCACTGATTTCCCAGCACCCAGGAAGAAGTCAGTTCCCCTGCATATTGTGAGCCTTCTAATGCCTTCAGTTCTTATCCCTGAGCCTCAGGGTCCAAAGAGGGGAACTGAGGCCCAGAACAGACATGTGACTTGGTGAAAGTCACACAGCACATTATCGACACAACCGAGCCGATCCTCAGTGTCTAACTCTGTTCCGTGCTCACTGAAGGGAACTGAATGTCTCCATCAGCATAAACAAGCCCCAGAGATGCAGAGTGCAAAGGGAATTTCTGTCTCTTCTGGTTGTCATTACAAATAGGCAAACTGTTTGGGAGAGACTGAGCACACTTGGAACTTGCTGGATGCCAGCCCTGAGGTCCCGCTTCCTGTTGGGCATTGGTCCCCATGGTCAGTCCGTTCAGGGAGACATTTTCTCTTAAAAGTAACCTGTCAGCTGGGTGCAGTGTGCACACCTGTGATCCCCACAGCTCAGGATCGTGAGTTCAGAGCCAGCCTCAGCAACCGCGAGGCACTAAGCAACTCAGTGAGACCCTGTCTCTAAATAAAATATAAATTAGGGCCGGGAATGGGGCTCAGTGGTCGAGTGCCCCTGAGTTCAATCTCCAGTACCCCTGCCCCCCAAAAGTAACCTATCAGGTATTTGTAGGAGCTAATGAAACCCATTTAACCACCATCGATGTCACCAGTCCCCTGGTCGGAGCTCACTGCAGCAGCCAGCCCAGGCCCCGCCCCCCACCTCTGCAAGCCCTGCGGGCGTTTCTGGGGCTCCGGGGTCTGTTCTGCAGGAGCAGGAATGGTGGACAGTGCTCCTGAACGCTGGGCCGTGGAGCCCACTTGACTCTATTCAGTGAAAAAGATGTATCCACAGAAAATGTCTCTAAGTCCCCAACAGGAGCCTTGCCAACAGGGTGAATGTTGGCGTGATCATGGTTCGTGAGGATCAGAGCAGTTGTCACGGGTGATCCTGTGACTGCCATCAGCACGTTTGTTAACTGTGACGTGACGGGTGGTGACTATAATGTCCCGGGCCGGGGCCCAGGGCCAGGTGCCCAGGTTAGGTGGGGTGAGCCCCGTTTGCAAAGCCTGTGGTCTAATCAGGCAGAGGGCATCAAAGAAGCCACGTACCAGGCTCTCTCTGCAAGAGAGGGTGAGGTGAGGTGGCTGCCACCCCAGGGCGGGTGGCCGAGGGAGTCAGAGGAGCTAGAAAGGCAAAGAATCCAAAGCTGTCATCCTGAGACACATCTGGGGCCAGGCGCAGGCATCTGTGGACACAGTGACTGGGCGTGAGTTGGTGAACCTCTGCCACCCTCTGGCAGGTCGTCCATGCTTGGGGGACTGTCACTACTGCAAGGGTTATTCAGAGGGCTCAGTGGGACAGTGTGCATATGTGACTCTGGAAAACAGACAAGGGACATCTCAGTGATCATAATGAAGAAATGCAAAAAAAGAGGACCCCCCCCTCCTTAGGTGGTCCCTTGGACTGGCCGCGCCCCTCCCTGTCACTGAGCTTCTCATCTGTGAACAGAGTTGAAATTCAAGGGCATCTCTCTGTCGGAGGAGGCCTGCAGATTATGTCCTGGTAGGTTGCATAGGATTCTTTTGAGTTTTGTTGGTTGGAATTTTCTGGAAGGTTTGGTTTTCTGGTTTGGGTTTGGGTTCTGTTCAGTTTGTTGTTGGTTTCTTGGGGGGGCTTAACTGATGTTTGTATCACTTGGCCCTTGGAGGTGAGAGTTAAAACCCCTGGAATAATCATCTGCAAAAACCTTTTTCTGCTTTAACTTTCTGTTCCTGGTCTGAGACAAACACTTGCCCAATTGGCATCCATCAGCCACATTCAAAAGACAGGTGGCCCTGGTCAGATGGGAAACCCCCGCAAGTCTTTGCCCTGGGCGGGGGCTTGCAGTCACAACCCCAGCAACATTTTCTTTCTCCGCCACTGATTTATACGTTCTGTTCCTCCCTGTGATCACATCACCTCTTCTCAGTTGGGAAGCTCAGGAACAATGGTCCTGCTCTTGTGGCCACCCACGATGCTTCAGGAGAGCTGAACTAAAAGCACCTCTGAAAGAAATCCTACAGGTTCTCAGGGGTGCCCCGGAGGCATCTCGGCTTCTACCGGGAACATTGGCCCAACTTTGCCCGGCATTAAATAATGCTCAGGAGTCTCTTCTTTATTCCCAATCTGACAGCTAAATTGCTCCTCTGGGATTTTTAAAGGGTGGGCTTCCCTAGAATCCATTTCTAGTAGGAAATGAAGAAGGGATCTTGTGACTTCAGAGAGCTTGCTGGGCTTCAGAGAGTCTCAGCGAGCAGACGTCATGTCTCAGCTAAAGGATTTTGATTTCTTGTCACAAATAAGGGTCCAGTCAGCTGCCTTTTCATTGAAGAAATAAAGCCCTGAGCTTGCTGCGTGGTGCCAGACCCCGCAAAAGAACATAAAGAACGGGGGATAGACGTCCGTACCTTCAAGTAGTCACGGTGCTCAAAAAAAGGTACCAACTAGCCAGCGACTTGAATGCATGGAGGCACACGCTATGGACAGTCTGTCCTATTTGGTCATTGAAATAGCCACGTGGACCACACTGGGCTGGGTTCCCCTCCAGGAATTTTAAGCCAAAAACATGTAACCTTCAGGGGATCGATCAGAATAGTACTCAACAGCAACTGACAGATTTTGGGCATTTTTTTTTCTCTCTGGTTTTGAAGCAGTAGCCCAGTTCTGAAATATTCAATAAGAAAAATAAAGACCAATTATGCTCATGGACCAGCATTTGAGGAATGAACAGTCAATCGTATCTGTGTGCTTGATTGTTAACATAAGACTTGGCTGGAAATGCCTTCAGGTATCAGTTCTTCTCTAATATCATGAAGTCATTGAGATGAAATCCATTTCTTACAAAGCAGGGTATAAATTAATAGGATTGGACAGGCTTGCTGGCTGGATTTTTGTTTTATTTTGGGGGTATCTTTATAAAAATAAACATGCAAAACTCCTCTGCATAGATAAATGCTTCCTTTACAGTTGCCTCCAGTGCCCATGATTTCTGGGGGCACCCACCTCAAGACTTGCCCTCCCAAAGTGTGGCGTTTCTTTCTGAATGTCCCTATGAGAAGGGTATCTTGTTGGCTTCTGAGGGTGCATGTGGATTTCAAGAGAAGTATGAAGTTGTCGGGAGCCCCTCTTGTTTGCTTAAAACAAAGCAATCACATAAGATGAAACGTGGAGACCTTGTTTTTAAAAACAAGGTGATGTAGTCACCCTGGATCTCTCGTCTGTTTTAAAACCAGCATCTAAGTCGAGCATTATGTGCTTCACCTCCCCAGCAGGATCTTCCTGACTCAGACTGCTGGGAAGCAGGTTCTCTGCTCTCCTCTCTCCAGATTCACTACTTAGGTTGTCCCCCACCCTCCAATTATTTTTAATTTTAAAAAAGTGACCTTTCCTGAGTCTCATGTGAGATATTTGCAAGTATGGTTAATTTTCTTAAGCATGATAATGGTATTGCAGGGTTATTTATTTATTTTTTTTTGGTGGAACATAATCTTTATTCCCAAGAATGAATATCACACATACTTAAGAATTTAGGGCTGATTCTGGGCCCAGTGGCTCAGGCCTGTAATCCCAGCAGCACAGGAGGCTAAGGCAGGAGGACTGCAAGTTCAAAGGCAGCCTCAGCTGATTAGTGAGGCACTAAGCAACTCAGTGAGACCCTGTCTCTGAATAAAAAAGGACTGGGGATGTGGCTCAGTGGTTAGGCATCTCTGAGTTCAGTTCCAGTATCAATACCAAACAAGGACAAAAATAAATAAACAAACAAATGACTCTTTAAAAATTTAGTGCCAAAATGTTATGATATGGGCACTTTATTCAAATGGTTCATTGTAAAGTCAGACAGGTAGTGAGATAATCAGACAGATGGACAGACAGATGACAGATGAATATGTAAATAGATGACAGATGAATAGATAGATAAATAGATAAATGATTGTAGAAGCCAATATACAAATGCTAACAGTTGTTGGGTCTAATTGAAAGTTTAAATGTTCCATGTCTACGTTTCCTAATTTAAAAAGTTGGGAGGCAGGAGTAGTTTCAGCTAGACTCTTCTCTGGGTTAAATTTCTCCAAGTTTCTTAGAAGAACCATCCTCACCTCCCACCTGCACCCCTCCCCCATTCGCGCGCGCATGCGCACTCCGGCTGGCGGGCTCACTCCGGCTCCCCTCGCCTCTCTCCCTCTCTTTTCCTGGAAGAAATGATGCTGCAGTTTAGCAGAATGTCACTGTTTTCCATGGCAGTCTTTCTTTACATTTTCCCCTCAGCATTTTAATTAGGGCTGTGAGTCACCCAGCCTGATGAGGGCTGGTGACAATGTCATTGACGGCTGTTTAGCATCCCGCTCCAGCCGTCTTCCGCGGTGCTCATCACATCAGGGGCACTGAGCAGGGAGCAGGCGACGGTTCCCTCTGACAGCAGCAGAGCCAGCTCGGGGCCTCTTGAGGAACTGAGAAATGAGCTTGAGGTTCGTCCTTGGAAGAGCTTCCAGAGTTGCCTTCTGCACGGCTGGCGCGGTGGCCTGGGCTGGCGGGGTGGCCTGGGCTGGCGGGGTGGCCTGGGCTGGTGCAGTGGCCTGGGCTGGCGGGGTGGCCTGGGCTGGCGCGGTGGCCTGGGTGCACCTGAACGCTCCACAGGGTGGCTCAGAATGGCAGCTCTGACCTCCTGGGGTCAGCGAGTTTCCTCCTGGCCCTGGGCTGTCAGTTCTGCAGAGTGCAGTGTCACGACACGGCTCTTGGACACTTAGCCACTTCTGGATGTGTTGGCCAGGAGGCAGGCCCCGGGAGCTCACCAGACCCAGGTCAGGCTCGCTGCTGCCGTCCACCCCCCGTCACCGTGGACCACCTCTCTGTATCTCAGTTTCCTCTTCTGTAAGCAGCATGGGGCCACTTCACCAGGTGGTCGGGACCCTTTAATGCTTGTGGTATTTGGTCCCCAGTTGATGGGGAAAGGCGAGGAGGAGGCTTAGGATAGCTTGGCTTAGACACCTGATGCTCTCACCCACCCTGAGGGCTTCTGATTTTCTCTGTTCCTACCCCCAAGGGTTGATGGAGGTGAAGGCTTGTCAGGAGCCAATCGGAGGCCATAGGCACCTGCAGTTTGCAAGATCACTTACTGAGGGCATCAGCAGGCTGGGCAGCCACCAAGCCAGAGGGTCAGGGAGGCGACTGCGGCTTTGCACGTGGAGTGGGCTTGGGGCAGGTTGGGAGCTCCCAGCCCAAGCTGTGCTCAGAAAGGATTGCAGACCCGGCCAGACTCCCTCTCCTCCTCTCTCCTCTGTGGTCAGTACCTGCCACCGGTACCTGCAGACGCAATCGGAAGCCTGTTGATGCCACTGCGACCAGCCTCCTCCTGGAGCCCAAGTGTGTTTGGAGGAGGGTGGACAAGGGACCCGGGGATGAGGATGGAGAACAAGAAACACAGACAGGAAAAGGAGGAAGAGGCTACCGTCCGTCAGCTCTGAGGAAAGGGTCTGTTTCCCCAGGACCTCCTCACAGCAATCAGGCGTTTGCTCTCATTTCTAACACTGAATCGCATCCCAGGGACCGGCAGGAAATGGGAGTGGGCATCCCAAAATCAAACCACGCCAGGGCAGCCGAGCCCAGCCCAGCCCAGGGTGGGGGTGGGGGGGACACCAGGCGCCCAGTTTCTTGAGCAGACGGAGCTTGTTGAAATAGCTTTGGTGCCCAGTCGATCAGCAACCGGTGAGGGACCGTGGAATGTCCACTTGGAGTTGTTCCTGAGCACAGCCAGCTGCGCGAGTCTTCCCAAAGCTGGAAGGGTTCTTGGATTTCAGAGCTAGGCATCCTGTGGCAGTGACCCAGAACCCTGAGGTTTTTTATTGCTGACTGGTGCAGAGAGTCATAGATCAAAGTCGGAGCCACTGTCTGGGCGAGGCCGTGTGACGCTCCAGAAAGCACTCAGGGCCAGAAGCCGAGAGCCTGCGTCTCTAGCAATGATCATGACAACGGCTAATGTTTTTTATGTCCTTGCCAAGGCCAGGTGTTGCACTGAGTGCTGGGCCTGCATAAACACAGGTTTCCAAAGTAGGGTGGATGCTGCATGGGTGTTACCCATTTTACATTGTTTTCTTTGATGAAGGTAAAGTCCACATAATATAAAAATAACCTTTTTTTTTTTTTTTTTTTTTTTGGATAATGGGGATTGAACTCAGGGGTGCTTAACCACAGAGCCTTAATCCCCAGCCCTTTTTATTTCTTAATTTGAGACAGGGTCTCACTAAGTTGCTTAGGGCCTCCCTAGACAGCTGAGGCTGGTCTCAAACTTGCAATCCTCCTGTCTCAGCCTCCCAAGTCACCGTGATTACAGATGAATGCCCACGCCCACACCCGGCCAAAAGGAATCATTTTAAAATGGTATTTAGTACATTCCCGTTGCTGTGCGACCACCACCTCTGCCTAGTTCTAAAACATTTTCATCACCCCAACAGGAAACTCCAAATCCATTAAGAATTGCAAACAGGTGTCCAGATGAAAACCTGTGCACTAATGTTCATGGGAGCACCATTCACAATAGCTTAAAGGTGGAAATGATCCCGATCATGGGGTAATCAGTGATTGACCAAAATGTGGCCCCTCCATACTATGGAATATGATGCAGCCATGAAAAGGAATGGAGCTCTGACATCCAAGAACAAAGGTGAACCTTGAAGACACACTGCTGATTCACAGAGGCCAGACACAGAAGGCTACCTACCACAGGAGTCTGGGTCAAGGGAATTTCAGCCTAGGCTACTCCATACATGAAATAGGCCAAGGACTTAGGGAAGGGGAAAGGGGAAAGATTACCTGACCAATATCCATTTTTTAAAAACCTTTTCTTTTTAAGTCATCTTAAACTTATGTAAAAGCTACAAAATAGTACACAGAGTTTCTTTGCACCCCACCTGGCTTCCTCTCATGTTAATATAATAACTGTATTATTAACCAGGATCAGGAACAGGAAAATGACGGTGAGGTCCTATAACTCAACTGCGGAGCTGCGTGCAGAGCTTTCTCATTCACATCCTTTTCCTCCCACGGGACCCGACCCAGGATCCCACGTTCCTCCCAGGGCTCCGTCCTCCTCCGTCCCCTCCCATCTGTGACCCTGGTCAGACCCGCCTTGTCGCTCCTGTGATTGACCTGCCGGAGGATTCCTGGTCATTTATTTTGTAGATGTCGCTCGGTTTGAGTTTGCTCAAAGCCTTCTCACCACGAGAGCAAAAGGAGGAACCTATGTTTAGAATTTCACTCACCCGGTATTGGTCTCGGGAGGTCCTGGGGCAGCGTGGCTAGCTAGGGCTTCTGTATGCGACTCTGGGCATGTTGCTCGCTAGGATGAGGCCACCGGAGGTATTTGAGGTGAAATGTGAGTTGACTGGAAGGGAAGCTATTCAGTGGCAACTGCACAGGTGAGACGCAGGTGTGGTGCGCGGACAGGGTGGTAAGACCAGCGTGGGGACGTGTGGCCTTGGCTCGCAGTCCCCACGGGAGCCCTGCTGGATGCTGTCATAGTAGTCGTAGATCCTATTCTTGTTCCCCATTTTGCAGATGAGGAAACAGAGGCACAGAGATGCTGAAGGCCCCGTCCAAGGCCACACAGCTGGTAGCGGGTGGCTGGGGGCAGGATGTGAGCCAAGTGCCCGAGGCCTCACGTCCCCTCTGTGGCGTTGGCTGACACGGCGTTAAGGGTCCTCGTTCTTGTTCTGTGATTGTGTGGGGGTGGGGGGGTTGTGGAGCTCTGCTGGGTGAGGCAGACGAGGTGCCCGGGGCCGAGTGGGAGTGTCTGCCGGGGGCTCAGCAGGTGTGTGATGTCGGGGGACACGAGGACCCAGCCAGGTCGGCCACCTGAAGGTGAGGTTGCCAAGGCAGACTGCTGTGGGACTGAGATGGAACGGAGGCTGGATTGGGCTGGGCTCCTGAGCAGGCCAGGACTGATGGGCACCTGTTTAGAGAGAGACGTCATTTGGGGAAGCGTTTATTTTTCTTCTTTGGTGCCACACCAAGGTGAGAGGAGCAGCAGACAGGGAGTCGGGATGACTCGTTCCTTCTCAGCGGAGTTTCCCCGGGGAAAGGAGGTCAGGGCAGGGCCTCAGCCGCGGGGCAGGTGGGACAGGTGCTGCCGGCTCTGAGAGCCCCTGGAACCCTGCGCCGGAAGCCAGGCCGTCACCAAGCGCTCCCAAAGCCGAGCTGGCACTCTGTACCCGGCAGGAGTCCAGGGTCCCCGCAGGAAACAAATGACCCAGGAACACTGACTGTGGCCAAGGGGACCCGCCGTGCACAGACTCACCTCAGGAGGAGCCGTCGATGACATCCGGGCCCACAGGCCCCCCGTGAGCAAATCCTCTCCCGTCCCCCAAAGTCAGGAGTTTTATATCCTAAGTGAAACCTCCAGTTTCTAAACGGTGACCGCCAATTTGGAGGAGGAAAAGAAAAATTCCTTTTTAACCCCACGAAACCCACCTTTCTATGCCCCTGGGCTGTTATTTATAGACTGTGACCAGAGCCTTTGTGAAGCATGTCATATCCTAGATCTGAAGCACTTTTGTGCAGAACAGGATACAGATTGAGTTGGGATTGGAATTTCATTTGAAATTGCCATTTTTGTAGGTCACGGAGTAGCCGGGTGACAGCAATTTTGAACGGTTCAACCTGATATTATCGCGCTCGCTCCCTCGAGGTCTTGTGTTTGAAGCCTCACGGGATTGCACTGAAGTGTCACAGGCAAAAAGGGACCCGCCGTCTTTCAAAGTATGGCGCACACACGAACCACCGGCAGACTTTACGGTGCCGAGTCGCGGGCGTCCGTCTGGAGGGGCTTGAGGTGGCGCTGGTGACGCTGCTCCCTGGACCCCACTCTGGGGAGCAAGGCACCGGCCACACCCTTTGCAGGTGATTTTACAGATTCATCAAGACTCAGCCAAGTCTTCTCCCCGGTGTGTGAAGTCTCCCTGTGGTCCCTCATCCGTGGTGGGTGATGTTGTCACTCCCCTCCCAGCTGATGGCAGGAAGTGGAATGATTCTGGCCTCTCCTTCCTGCAGTGGCTGCAGCTGCCCTCCCGGGTGGCTCTCCAGTTCTCCACAGACCTCACCACTCCCTCTCACCTCCCTCCTCGGCTGCTTCACTCCACACCTGTAGATGTGGAGAGTCTGATTTATTGAGCACCTAGGCTGTACGCCCTATGCTACAGAGTGACAGCAGTAAACCGGAGAAGAGTGATCTCTGTCCTCAAGAGGCATCCACCCTAAGGCTCACTAGGATGATCAGGGTAGTTTGGAACCAAGTAGTTACTCAATAAACTCCAAGTCGATTAAGGAGTCACAATGGAGGTCTCTGATACCGTGATTCTTATTCTTTTTTCTTTTTAATGGCTACATTATCATTTATGGTAACAGAGTGGTATGACGTTACCACTAAAACACTAAAAAGGTATAATAAGCTTTTATCCTAACGGTAAAATTGATCGTTGAAACATTCACCTTGACCTGTGACTAGAATCCAGTTAGCCTTGAGACTTCTTCACATGCCCTGTTCTCCATCCTGGAGAGACCTTCACCAGGAAGGGAGGTGAGGAGGGACTTCGCTGCTTTGGCTTATTTCGAATAATCAAGAAACCCTACAATTAGATAGAAAGAGCATCGACCCAGAAGTGTGCAGCTCAAATGCTGAGATCAAGGTTGCTGTCAGATACAGGACTTTTTGTAAATTTCCCAGCTTCATGGAGAGGCAGGGAAAAGGAGCTTGAAGCCTGAATTTGGGGATCCCGAGTTTAATCGTATCTCTGACTCTTTCTAAGAACCTCAGGCACAGCCATTTCAACTCTGTGGCGTTCATCCGGTGAGTTCTGCCCCATACCGGCATGGATCGGATGCTTGGAAAAACACCGTGGAAAAAGTCGGACCCGTGATTCCAGGCTTCCTCGGGTTCCGTGAACCCCATCGGGGGGCCACAGACTCCCCATCATGAATGGAACAGAAAAACCTCTTGGGATAGAAAATGTCTTGAGTCCCTTTCAACTCCCAATTACTAAAATTACAGGTTACCACCTAAAATCAGGCCAATTGAGTTAAAAATATACAGTCGTCTTTGAGAAGTGACAGAAGCAGAGACTCGGAATTCAGAAAACCTAGCCTCGTTTCCACACCTACAAGATGGGAATAACAACATCACATCCTTCAGACAGGATTTTTGTAAGGATCCAATGAGATCATGTAACAAGAGCCTACAGAGTGAAATGTTCAAAGTATTAGCATGAACCGTATGGCATTGGTGAATGTCCTTTGCAAAACTACTGATTTCATGTACCTCAACCCACCTAACAAATATTTAACCCAAGATAATGGTGTGAATAGCCTATCGTTGATTCAGAAAATATTTACTGTGGACTTTCTAGGTGCTAACATCTTCCAAGGGTCGATTATATGATTACTATACATAGTACAATTGGAAGCGGACTTAAGGTCCCCTGGAGCTAAGTGAGCAGTAATATATACAGGGCCCATGCCTGCATGTGTGACTGTTCTCCTTCCTGTCCTTGGTCCTTCTGCCCCCATCCATGCTAATTTGGACAAATGCATTTTATCCAATCTGAGAGTCTTGATCTTTTACTCAAGCTTGGCCCGGTTACATTTATTGTTATTATCGATAGGTCTGATGTGTGATGTGCTTTCCGCTGTTGTAGTTGGTGTTTTCTATTTAATGTGTTCTGTGTTTGCTGAAATTCATTTGGACCTCAGCAGAGGCTGTGATTTCTTACAGGGAATTTCCAAGATAAAGGATGTGATGTTATCACTGCTGCCTTAAGATAGTCATTCCCACTTCTTTTCCCTTCCCCAAACACCTTTTTCTGTTCTCTGGACTGAGCTTCCCTGCCCCGAGGGAGCTACCAAGGATGCGAGGCATGAGAGTGAACCCTCGGTGGAGTCTCGGGTCCATGCTGAACTGCAATTTGGAGGTGCTCTTCTTGCGTACTCCTGAAAATAAGGGCTCAACATTGTCATCACTGTTGACATTTGCTGTTTACAAAGCACTCCTGAGTGCATCTGTCCTATCGAATCTTCACAAAATCCTCGGCAACCAGTACTTCTTCCCTTTTCAATTTCACAAAAGAAGATTGAGAGCCGAGTTGTTAAATGGCTTGCCCAAGATCAAATAGCCAGGCGATGACCCAGGCTGGGGAGTGAGCCAAAGCCAGTGAGCTTCCTGAATCCTGCTCAATCCTCAGAATTAGGGAAGCGATGCGATCAGGAAATGCTGACCCAATTCAATTATGTATTTCCAGCGACGAAGGGCGATGCCGTCAAATGAGTGTCATTCATTCTCATTCCTGCCTTCACTCTACCATCCAGTGTCCCCTGCTGGGGAAATGGCCTCACGTGCCATCCACAGGAGAAAGCCAGAAGCCAGGAAGTCACTGGAGAGAGACCCTCCTCTTCCTCACCCGCTCTATTGAGCCAGTTGCCAACTCTCCTTGACTCACCCTCCTGAATCTCTCTTAAATCCATTCTGTCCCTTGCCAGGTGCCATGGCACATGCCTGTAATCCCAGCAGCTTGGGAGGCTGAGGCGGGAGCATCGCAAGTTCAAAGCCAGCCTCAGCAACTTAGTGTGCCCCTAGGGGTTGAAAAATAGGTGTTTTTTTTTGTTGTTGTTTGTTTGTTTGTTTGTTTTGGGGAATTGGGAATTGAACTCAGGGGTATTAGCCACTGAGCCACACCCCCAACCTTTTTTTATAGTTTTATTTTAAGACAGGGTCTTGCTAAGCTGCTTAGGGCCTTGCTAAGTTGCTGAGGCTAGCCTCGAACGTACAATCCTCCTGCCTCGGCCTCCTCAGTTGCTGGAATTACAGGTGCGCACCCCATGCCTGGCTGGGCTGTCTTTTTTTCTCTTTTTTAACTGATTCTTAAGAGACATTTCAGAGACCACTGATGATATGCTTCCTCCTTATAGTCATGAGCCCATCCTCAGAGAGCTGGCCAGGCACGGTTCCTTTTCCTTGGCGTGATGTTTTCTAAAGTGACTCTGAAACTCTTTACGTGGGTCACCCTGTTTGGTTACCCCACAGAGTTGACTGGTAGAAATGGTCATCAGAGGAGTCTGAGCCTGGCAGGTGGTAAGGCTGGGTCACAGACCTTGCCCTTCTGGCTCAGAATTCACGGCTTTGATCCCTGTGCAGTCCTTCAGCGAGGGGACGTATCCGGCAAGGGCGGAAGGCACAGGAATCTGCCGAGACTTTTATTCCACTCATGGTCCCCCCCCCAACCCTGGAGTGTTCTGGAATGTTCTGGATACAGTGACCCCAGGCTGCTGAGGTCACTCACGTAAAGGAGCTTTTCAAATGAAAGCTGAGTGATTGCCCGGACCCTCTCCAACATGGAGATGCCAGCCCTGCAGTCCCTCCAAATGATGGGTGGACCACAGATGTCCCTTCTGCACCCCGTGGTGTTGTCTCACCACCCCGTCCCGGGGCCACGTGCCTCTGGGGCTCCAGGTGACAACACACCTGATCCTGCTGCTTTCCATTCCCAGCAGGAGCTGGGGACAAGGACCACTCTGCTGGGACGCAGGAGCCATCTCTCTGCCCACACTCCCCCTGCTCCTCAGCACAAAGTGCTCTAAGTGATATGCGTCCGCCACACATGCTCGGTAGGAAGAGTGGCTACCCACAGGATGAGAATTGGTGACCGCGGCCGTGGAAGGATGGTTTATTGGGCACTCAGCCCAGTCGAGGGTGCATTGTGAAAACGTAGAACGTAGCATTTTGTCATTCCATCCCCACAGACGCCCTGAGCAGGTTCTATCAGCGGCTCCATTTTATAGATGCAGAAACTGTGACTCAGAGAGGTGAAGTCACTCGCCCACCGTCACAAAGCCAAGCCGAGAAACCAGGACAGCATGACTTCATGCCCCTTTTTATGGAAAAGGTGATACAAAAATCACAGTGAATACAAATAAAAATAGTGGTCCATAATCAAAAATGAAAGAATACATATCAATTAGATGATTCTCAGTCTCTTGATGTTCTGCAGAATCCTGCAAGGGTGTGTGTGTGTGTGTGTGTGTGTGTGTGTCTGTGCGCGCGCCTGTGTGTTTTTAAGAATGTTCCTTACCGTGTATCTGCAGGAGAAGGTCCAAGTTTACCATGGTCAGGCCAAAAATATGTGTATTTTCAGTTTGGGGAGGAGATTGTCAAACTACCCTTCAAAGAAGTTGTAGCAAGCGGTGGTGTAGGGGACTGGGAGTCTCCCAGGCCCTCTATCACAATATCGACGCTGTCAATTTTGCAACAATCCTTCGCGTTCTTGCTTCTAACTCTAAGCTGAGCCGGTTCCTTCCTGCCCCTGAGACGTGGGCATCAGAGCTGGGAAGATCAAAGTCATCCTGGGCAAACTGTCCCAGGACCCCGATGGAGCTCCATGGCGGGGGAGATGCTTTGGGGACCGGGATGCTCCTGTCTTTGGGATCCCCAGGGCACAGAATGCCAACTTCCTCCCCTGGTTGGTGGGTGGCGGGGGATTAGCAGGTTTGGGGCTCTGACTTGCTGGCGTGGGAGAAGGCGCTCCAACTTGATTCCTGGGCGGCGAGCTCTCCGGGAAGGACTGCAAATTAGCAGTTGGGGGGGTGTAGGGAGGTCGGTTGTAGGGGGATGATTTCCAGAGGGGTGCAGTTGGGTTTATGGTTCCCGTCTTTTGTTGGCGTGGGGGATGGCGGCGTTCCTGGGTTTTGTTTCTGAAGACTTGGATCCTGCTTTTCAAGGAGATCTGAGGGAGATGGGGAGCAGGCCCCGCCACGCCGTGAGCGAGGTTGTGGGTGTGCAACTGAAAACCGCGGAGTTCCCGGGCTGGGTTTTGTTTTCCTTAATATTGTTCGTTGAAAAGGCAATGCACATGTGATGAGGAAAGTCATTTACATGAGATTCAAGGAGAACAAAGGTGTTCAGCACCAAGAACAAGCCCTCCTCCTCCTCCTGACTCCCAATGGGCCCTGTAAGATGCGACCATTAAGATCCGTTCCTTCCAGAAGAATCCCTGCAGGTTCAGGTGTAGAATTCCCTGTGGCACCTTTCTGGTGTGTCTGGGAACGAATTTCTTACCTGTGCATAGAGATGCACTCCATGCTTTTCAGTGAAACAGTTCATCGTAAGGATGGGTTAGGTTTCAGCTGACACCGGGAGACAGGATTTGGGGTACTGGACTGTTAGTCCAGGGAACGTCCTACTATGACCCCTTCTTACCTGGTTGTGGGTGGGTGTCCTTCCTCACCGACCCCCCTCCCCGGTTCCAGTGGTCCACTTCTCAAGGCACCCAGACATTGTTACCAATCCTCTTTGTCATTTCTCTGGGATTTTTTTGTTTTGTTTTGTTTTGTTTTTGTTTGGTTTTAGAAGATAAAGCTTTTAAAGATAAAGTGTCTTTGCCTAAGTCACCCGTAGATTCTTGGGGGAACCAGCAGAATCCAGGCAAGACCCATAGTCACCGTTTAGCCCACGGGGTAGGGTTCACTTTTATAGCAGTCACACTCAAGAGAGTAAAAGGTGAGGACGTGGGCGGCGGCTCAGTGGGAGAACACTTGCCTACAGGCCTGAGGCCCAGAACTAGAAAAATGAAGGAGGAGGGAAATCCATTTTTTTCACACACACACACACAAAATCTGCTTAGCCCCGTGTGTCCCCGCAGTGTCACTTCAACCTGGGCTCAAGCTCCTTTCCTCACACTGACCTTTGAGCCAAGCCCCTGCAGTGCCTCTCAACCACCGTCGGGCTGCGCCAGTCCCAGCAGAGGGGCTCCATGGCCTCCTGAGGCCAGTGGCCGCCATATTGGACCGCGTGGCCCTGAGCCACGGAGGTGCAGCGGGTCCCCGTGGAGGGAGCCCCTGGGTCCTCCAGGCTGCTGTCCCTCATTTGGGAATGAGGAAGCCAGTCCAGAGGATCTCAACGGCTTCCCTTCGTCCTAATCTTCATCCGGCTTTCAGTGCTAGAAATGGAAAGTCATGACAAACCGGGCGAGCGGGTGTCCCAGAGAAGCTTAATCTCCTCATCTGTGAAACCGGGAGCCACCGAGTGTGACCCTGATCGGGCTGAGGATGAAAAACGGAGCAGCAGATGCGGAGGCACTTTGGGGAGGCGAGGGGGGGAGGGAGGGAGGAGGCAGGGGGCCCAGTGCCACGGATTGTCATTAGGATCACGGTTGACAATGGGAAGGAACCCTCAGCATCTCCTCACGGGGACCTGGGCCACCAGTTTCCTCAGTTCCCATCGCTGAACCTCAGGCTTCCATCAGACACCCCTGGCCCCATGTTCAGCCCACAGTGAACTCAACAGCCCTCAAAAATGCTGGTAGTTCCCCAGTTACAAAAAGGAGGCCCAGAGTGGGCGATGGCATGCCCGGGGTCACACAGCAAGGAGGTCTCATCAGACGCTGGCCTGTTTGGGTCCTGCCTTCCCACTGGCACTCACCCCACCCGCTCCTCAACCACTCATTTCCTCGCAGGAAGGTAAGTGAGATAAATATACCCGAAACTGCTGAAGTACTCCAATGAGGCTCGGGGCCAGGGATTGTTTCCATGGTAGATACTCTGGCGTGCACGAGGGATTTGTTGAAAATCCCAGCTCCAGAAGCAGAGGCGGGTTGGCAGGCTGTTCTAGCCAGCTTCGTCACCTGTGGACGGTGACCGCCCCCGGGGTGAGACCAAGGTGAGATTCCTTTGTGTGACTTCCAGGGAAAGACCCCCCTGCAGACCCCAGTGGAGCAGAAAGTGACCGGAATGAAACCCAGGAAGCCCAAGTCACCTCGTCTCTCCCAACAATCACAGGAAACCGCTCCTCTCAGTGTCGACTCTGTGACCTCGCCACGTTTCCTGGTTTGGGCTTTCTTTGAATCCTCCCAGTTTCCCAGATGAGCGGTCACTGCTGATGGCCCCGTTTTACAGATAAGCAAACTGATGGAGGGGGAGCAGATAGAGAACTCACCCAGAGACAGAGACAGCCGGGGGGACCTTGCAAAGCCTCCTGGTGGCTGGACGGAGGCCCGAGAAGGCTCCTGGGTTCCAGGCATCCACCAACTGGGACCAGGGGGTGACCTGGAGCAGCTGGGTGGATGGATCTGGATGATGGGCACCGCCGAGCCTGACCGTGGTCAGGATGAGATTGAAACATGGAGAAGAGACACGGAGTGTTGTGGAATTGTTACTAAGAAATGGGGAGCGCTCAGAATTCATAGGTCAGATTGTGGGGTGTGCGTGTGTGTGCGTGTGTGTGCATGTGTGTGTGTGCGTGTGTGTGCATGTGCGTGCGTATGTGTGTGCATGTGTGTGCGCGTGTGCGTGTGTGTTGTGTGCGTGTGTGTTGTGTGCGTGTGTGTGTTGTGTGCGTGTGTGTGTGCGTGTGTGTGTGCGTGTGTGTGCGCGTGTGCGTGTGTGTGCGTGTGTGTGCGTGTGTGCGTGTGTGTGTGTGTGTGCGTGTGTGCGCGTGTGCGTGTGTGTGCGTGTGTGTGTTGTGTGCGTGTGCGTGCGTGTGTGTGCGTGTGTGTGTGTGTGTGTGCGTGTGTGTGCGTGTGTGTGTTGTGTGCGTGTGCGTGTGTGTGTGCGTGTGCGTGCGTGTGCGTGCGTGTGCGTGCGTGTGCGTGTGCGTGTGTGTGCGTGCGTGTGCGTGTGCGTGTGTGCGTGTGTGTGCGTGCGTGCGTGTGCGTGTGTGTGTGCGCGTGTGCGTGTGTGTGCGTGCGTGCGTGTGTGTGCGTGCGTGCGTGTGCATGTGTGTGTGTGCGTGTGCGTGTGTGTGCGCGTGTGCGTGTGTGTGTTGTGTGCGTGTGTGTGTTGTGTGTGTGCGTGCGTGTGCGTGTGTGTGTGTGTGCGTGCGTGCGTGTGTGTGTGGTGCACCTGTGCAGACACTGAATATCCCGACTCTCCAACTCCAGCATCTTCCCCAGATCCCCAGAGGATCGACTTCCTCTCCTAGTGCCAAGACCTGAGAGGTCCACAGCAACCCCATGTCCCAAGCACCAGCCAAGAGCCCAGCCCGATTCTAGAAGGCTCCGAGGAGAGCGTAAGAGAAGGAGCCCAGAGCAGCTCTGACATGCCGCGCGTGGGTGTGCGTGGGTTGCTTGATTTCTGTTTTCTTTTTCCAAAGCAAAGGACACAGAAGGCCAAGTCCAATCTCTGTCCCCTATTGAGGTCTGACCCAATCCAGCAAGTGGAAGAAGTAGGCTTAGGTGTCTTGCCCCTCTCCCCACCCCCCCAAAACCCCCACCTTCAAATTCTTTTTTTCCTTAAAGAATAGAGCCCAGTGTCCAACCCGAACACCTGAGCGCTCCCGAGGTTCCCGCTGTCTCTGTCCCCACTCAGCCGCCAGCATCTTGGATTCGGTCCCCGGCAGGAGGACTCAGGAAGGAGGAGAGGGTGGGGGACCCTCCAGGGGAGAAGGGCACGGTGACGCGGGGTGTCTTCCTGCACACCAGAGCCCCGGCAGAAAGAGGCTGAAAGACACTCTGCTGGTGGACACACGGCCACACACAGCCGACAAGGGACACAGCGTGAGGGCGATGCATGAATACACACAGAGCCACACACAGGACGCCAGATGGAGGTGGCTGGGCCCGGGGACGCGCCACTCCTCGCCCACACGGGCCAGCGGGTTACGTAATGTAATGCTCTCTGCGGCCGAGCTAGCCACCCTCCCTCCAGGGGAGGCCACCTCCTCTGGGGGTGGGGGTCTCTGCACCCACCTCTGCTCTCAGAGGTGATAGGAGTTTATCCATCAGTGCCTTAGCCCTGGGGTGACCCCAGGAAGTCACTAAAAGGGAACCAAGTGTGTCAGTTTGCTAGTAGTGGCAGATGGGGGCTCCCCCCTTGTGCTAAAGTGTGTGAGGACACAGGCGGGGGGGGGGGGGGCGGCTGTGTGGCATGGAGCCAGACCTGGAACTTGAGTGTAGAGAAAGAGACCAAGGGGCGTTCTGATGCCCCCAACCCCCCACAGATCTCCTGCCCCAGCCCAGAAGGGCCAGTGGACACATTGCTCTAGTGCCCTTTTCCACCGCTGTGAGCCATTTTAGAGGAGGAGAAGTGTGCCGTGTCTGGAGGGGAGTCCTAACCCAATCAGCTCACCCCCGGACCTTCTCGCAGCATCTCACACAGGAGCTTCCGGGGACACCTCACGTCTAAACCCTAACACACATGGACACGGAGACCCACAGACGCAGCCCCCTGTGGACGCACCACGGGGTGGGGGGCTGTTCTCACCTGAGCCACGGCATCTGCAGCCTGGGTACCCCGGCCACACCCCACACTGCTCAGCAAGGAGCAAATCCGGGACGTGAGAGAATAATCAGAAAGTCGATTTAAAATAATTAGCATATAAGTTCCAGAGCTCGGGCTCCAGGGTGAGGCCGCCTGATTTCCAACCCGCCCTCTGCCGCCGTCTCCTGAGTGGTCCTGAACAAAGATCTGAACCCCCTCTGGCTTCGGCTTGCGCGTCTATCGAGGGGCGATCACGGGGGTCAAAATAGGAGCTTATGCAGGTTAGGAGCGTCAATGCAATGGCTGCCATCGTATTTCGCCTGGGGGGGGCTTTTCTTCCTCAACCAGCGAGGATTCTTTGAGCGCTGAGATGTGCCCCGAGATCCCCAGGGTTACACAGCCGTTCTCGTGTTTCTCCCTCTGGGTTTCAGACGGTCTGTGGGGCACGGACGTCTTCCAGAGTTTCCTGGGGACCTGCGCCTTGGGGACTGGTTGTGTTTTAATAGGGTCACGTCTCCGTTTTTCAACTTAAAACAAGCTGATAATTATAAAAATGGTCCCAAAGGTCGGCGGGCATCCCCTGTCCCTGGGTCCGTGGGAGGTGGAATCCTTCTTCTTCGGGTGGGTTTGGGGGAGGGGGTTCGTGGAAGGGCTGGAATATGCTGACAGCCAGGTGGCAAGTTGGAGTGATGGCTTCTGCGTGGGGACAGAGATAAGGGAGGTCCTGTGAGTCTTCCCATTTGCTTTCTGACTGTCCCCATTTCCCCCAAGGAGACCCTCGGGTGGCTGAGGGCTTCCATCTTGGAGGTGAAACCAGAGAGCTTGCAGCTCATGGGGGAGACTGCCCCTCGAGGACCAAGGTTCACCAAGGTTCCACCTCTAGGTGGGCTCAGAGCGCCAGGTGTCTTGGGCTAGAGTCACCCTCGTCTTGAAGGCGGGGTGGGGTGGTCCCTTGATCTCTTGTCTCCCTTCCCTCCATTCATGCCCTTGTCCCCTCTCTTCAGCTCCGGAAGTCCCCGATCTCATCTGCATCTGACAAGCCGCTGACCAAGATGCCCAGGGAAGGGCCCACATCGATCACGCGTCACCTCTAGACACCCCCCCGACGCTCCTCCCCGGCCTGCTGACCTGTGGCTCAGGGACACGCCCCACTGCTCTCCTGACGTCTGTCTGCTGTCAGCCTCCTTAGAGGACAAGCAGGGGGGTGGGCAGACGCAGGAAATCATGCCACCGACGGCCACCCAGCAATGAGCGGGTGACGCAGCCTTGACGTCAGAGACGGCAGAGGCTGAAACCTCTCGGCCGCTGTGTCCCAGCTCCTCTCTCGGCAGAGCCGAGTCCTGGCCCCTCCTGGAGAATCCGTCTCGGCTGGATAGGCTTCGGGGTCTTCAGGGTGGACCTCGGAGGCCAGGCGCCATGGAAGAGCACATGTTCGGGGTCCAGCAGATCCAGCCCAATGTCATCTCCGTCCGCCTCTTCAAGCGCAAAGTCGGGGGCCTGGGGTTCCTGGTGAAGGAGCGCGTCAGCAAGCCCCCCGTCATCATCTCGGACCTGATCCGCGGGGGAGCCGCCGAGCAGAGTGGCCTGGTCCAGGCGGGGGACATCATCCTCGCCGTCAACGGCCGGCCCCTGGTGGACCTAAGCTATGACAGTGCCCTGGAGGTGCTCCGGGGCACTGCCTCCGAGACCCACGTGGTCCTCATTCTGAGGGGTCCCGAGGGCTTCACCACGCACCTGGAGACCACCTTCACCGGGGATGGGACCCCCAAGACCATCCGGGTGACACAGCCCCTGGGACCTCCCACCAAAGCTGTGGATCTGTCCCAGCAGCCCTCGGCCAGCAAAGAGCAGCCGCCCGCACTGGGTGGGCCCCCGGGCCCCGGGAACGGGCCTCAGCATGCCCAGGACGAGGGGCCGGAAGCCGGCTCGCTGCCCCAAGCCAACGGCCTGGCCCCCAGGCCCCCAAGCCAGGACCCTGCCAAGAAAAGCAGCAAGGTTGGCCCCCAGGGCAGCCAGGAGCAGAACGAACTGCTCAGAGAGATCGAGCCCGTGCTGAGCCTTCTCACCAGCGGCCGCCGAGGGGCCGAGCGAGGGGCACCTGCCAAGGCGGAGACCAGAGACACAGGCATCCAGGTGGACAGGTAAGCCCCCAGGCGCCCCGGAGTGTGTGTGTGTGCATGTGTGCACGCGTGTGTGCAAGTGCGTGTGCAGTCCCTGAGACGCGACCTCGCAGCCCAGAGCCAGCCTGAGCCATCCCCACACCTGAACCTGCCCCCACGTGACGACCCTTGAACCCTGAAAACCGTAATTGCAAAAGGTGCGCGGGCCTAGGCTGTGGCTCTCGCCGAGAGACCCAGAGCCCATCCGTTACCCCGGCTCGGGGACTACCGTCTCCCCATCTCCATCCTGCATCATCCTCCGGGACCCCTGGAAGGTGGTGTTCTGGGTGATCCCTATGTCACATGTGAAGTGGGGACACCCAACCTGTGTGTCCTCGTCTCGAGGAGAAGGAAGGCAGAGAGTCTCGGACCCACTCGTGGGGTGGACCCTTCTGATGGGCGGATGCTTGGGGGCTCCTGTGGTCCTGGACGTCCACTCCCAGAGCCAGTGGCCAGGATCGGTCCTCAGGGTTCTCCTGGTTCCCTGGGGTGAGCACAGGGGGCCAATTAGGCTGGAGCCCAGGAACTGCCACTTCCTGGGCCCCTGCAGAGCCAACCCACGGGAACAGCCCACTGAGGCCTTGAGGGGCCTTCTGTCCACCCAGCAGGTGTCTATGGGTCTGAGTGGGTGGACTTACGTCCTACGGCAGCTGCAAGATCTGGAACCGGGGGTGTCCCCTTGTTTGCTGGGAGACCCTGGAGAGTGTGGTCTGGGCACAAGCCCCACCTCCCGGTCTCACTGACCCCCCTGGTCCTCAACACTGAGACCACTGGACGGAGTGTGGCTTGCGTGGGCACAGCCTCCCGCTGCGTCCAGTGTCCCGTACCCTTGACCGTGATCCCAGGGGTGACTACAGGGTTCCTGGGGGCTCTACTTCAGCCCCACCTGTACCTGCCTGAGCCACCCTGTGTGACGGTGGGGAGCTACTGCCCTCCAGGCTGCTGAGGGACCCTCTCCCCAGCCAGGGGCAGAGACCTAGCATGCCAGGTTGACGTCCTCACCTAGTGTGCAGGGCCCTCGGGGAGCCCCCAGGAGCCCCTCCTGCTGTGTTTCCCCAGGAAGAGGCAGGGCCAGGCCGGTCCAGCGTGCTGGCCAGCTCCCAGCCTGCCGCATCCGCCACGGCCCTCCCTCTGCCCCCAGCTCGGCCTGCTGTGGAGGAGGGGAGGCTTGGGAGAACGTCCCCAGGAGGTCGGGGCCCAGGGAGGCTGCTGGGGGGAGCAGCTGTAAGGAAGAGTGACCTTTGGGACAGCTCCTCCACCCCGGGTCAGTGGCTTTTGCCACTTACTTGGACTCGGAGTGTTTGTAAGTGCCCCCCTCCACTCTGGGAAGCTGCTTTGGGGACAGTGCCACCCCCCACACTTCATGGGGTTCCCATCAGTGGAGTTCCCAGCTCCACCATGGAGAGAGCTTAAAGTGGCTCCCGAGAAAGCGCCTGTCCCCGGTCCTTGGGGCGTCTCCGGGAAGGTCACACTCCGCACCAATGGCTGCAAACGCGATAAGCGTCCAGCATCCAGGGGGGACAGGTGTGTTGTTTTGGCCACTCCAGTGCCACCAGCTGCGTCACCAAGGCGACGTGGTTCCCCACACGGTGAACGTGTCCTCATGACACAGTGGGTCCATCCGTCTTTCCTTGGTTTACCCAGCCTAAAAGCCCTATCCGTGCAGGAGACAGAGCTGACATCTCAGCCTGCTTTTTATCTGTGGGAAGGTCCAAAGGTCCTGGGGCTGCCTCTCCCCCCTCTGCAGCTCCCAGGGGACCCCCTGTCCAGGTGCCAAGCAGGCTGTATTTGGGGTCAC
This sequence comes from Callospermophilus lateralis, assembly GCF_048772815.1. Classification (NCBI taxonomy): domain Eukaryota; kingdom Metazoa; phylum Chordata; class Mammalia; order Rodentia; family Sciuridae; genus Callospermophilus; species Callospermophilus lateralis. The sequence continues at coordinate 155,071,913 of NC_135305.1, read as the reverse complement.
TCTCGGGGCTGGCAGGCCTGGGGACATTCAAGCTCCCAGGTGCACATAGCTGCCCCCAAATTCTCTTCCTCCCAACCAAGGGTCCCCCCATCCAGGATGTGTCTGGGGTGGGGACTGGCACTGGCATCTGGATGCTGGAGGAACGGTCACCGGCTGGCCTGGGTGACAGTGAGGCCCACCAAGCCCAGAGCCGCAGGTCCAGGACACCCCCAGTCCGTGGCTTCTGGAGCCTGTGAGGACGTGGGACCCTCCTGCTCGGCCACCTCCCTCTTCCTCCAGGAGACAGACTTAACCGGCTCCTGCTCTGGCTCCGTCACTCCCCTGCCCTCACGGCCACCCTGCTGTGGGGTGTGGCACTTATCTGGGGGAGAAGTGATATTTACAATGAAGACCTTTCCCTCCCGCGCCCCAGGAGGAGGGGGCCCTGGCGGATGGGGAGGGAGAGAGGCTTAAATCCGGGTCCTCTGGCACCTTTGGTCCTTAGGAGCGGTCACTTTAAAAGGCTGCTTGTCGGAGAATATCCAGGTTGCTGGGCTTGCTGCCCTCAAGGAGGGTGTGAAGGAGGCCAAGGTCCCCGGCCCCGCGTCCATCTGGACCGGCAGGTCAGCCTCGCCCTGCATTCTGATCGCTGTCCCCCCTCGCGGGGCACTGGGTCAGTGACGGCGTACCTTCTTCAGACTGTGAATAAATAGGACGTGTGGCTTCAGCTCACTTTTCTAAATGAGGCTCAGAGAGGTGAAGTCACTTATCCAGAGTCACACAGCCCCAGCCCCAGGGTGCTGCCCTGATTCTACCTAGAAGTTTCCCTGCAAGTGTCCAGAGTCACAGGGAAAGGAGGCAGGAGGGGAAGCTGAAGGAATGGAAGCAGTCTCAAGCCCAGAGAATCCACCTCATTGTGGGGGTGAGAGGAAGGCCGGCCCCGTGCTGAAGTCCTTTTGTCAGTTATGTCCTTTGCTCTGGACGGTGCCCCTGCCATCCTCCTGATGCAGAAACCAGGCCTCAGAGAGGTGTAGTCACTTGTCCCAGGTCACACAGCTTGCAGGCGACGAAGCCCAGACTCGGCCCAAGCCCATGCCCTTGACCTCGGCCGGCTTGGTGGATGGTGTGTTGGCCTCAGTGCGCAGCTGACCAGCCAGTTTCTGAGGAGATGAGGGTATTTTCTCCGAGTCCTTCCAAGCTGGCAGCCCTGGCGCGTGCAGATGGGGACGCCTGGGACCTGGTGTCCCTCGAGAGGTGGAGCAGGGCCTCCCTGGGTCAGGGAAGGGCCCCTCGTCGTCTCCCGGGTCTTCTCTAGGCCTGTGACCGAGGAAGCCCTCCCTCCATCTAAGGCCGGTCCCCCTTCTGGATGTCCCTGCTGTCCCGCCAGCTGGACCCTGCGTTCTTGGGAAGAGCTCTGGGATCGGCCCACCTGCCCGCCGCGCCCCCTCACATTTGCCTGCAGTGGGGGGCTTCTGACTGTCCTCTGGGCAAGGAGCCTCCGTTCCGCACCCACCCTCTTCAGAGCACTGGGACCCAGGGATGACCCTCTGCCCTGACCGCCCCCCCCCAGGGCCATATGAAACAAGAAAGGAAGCAGAAACCCACAGACGCTGCGGTCACTTCAGAAAGAGATTCGTGCTGTGGAGGAAAGGAAGCGGCTTGGGGTTGGGTGGAACATTAGATCAGGGGTCCGAGAAGGGCGGAAGGGGCCCACCGTGTGGAATCTAGGGAAGGGTGTTCCCGCAGAGGACACAGCAGATCATGCAAAGGTCCTGAGGCAGGAGCCAGGTGGGATATTCCAGGAACTGAAAGAAGGTCTGAGGGGCTCGAGTTTTAGTGACTAGGGGAGGGTGGTGGACGGTGACCTGTCCCCACTTGCTCACCATATCAGCCGGCCATGGCTATTACAAGGAAGTTCCCAAACTCGGAGGCACCAGGCAAGACACCTGTATGCTCTCATAGCCTAGGAGACCTGGAGCGGACGGGGGCTCCCTGGGGTGAAATCACCTCAGGACCTCAGTGAGGCGCCTTTCCTTCCGGGGATTCAGACCCTTCCCAGCTTCTAGATTTACATTTTTCACATTTCCAGGCTCCTAGGGCCCCATCCTCCAGCCCCTCCTCCTTCTAGAGGTCATAGTCCAATCGCCCTCTGCCCTCTGACCTCTTGTAAGGTGTTTTAGTCAGTTTTTTTATTTTATCTTATTTTTGTCACTGTGACCAAAAGACCTGTCAGGAGTCACCTAGAGGAGGGAAAATTTCTTGGGGCTCATGGTTTCAGAGGTTCAGCCCATGATCAGCCAGCTCCAGACCTCTGGGCCCAAGGTGAGGCAGAACCTCATGGCAGAGGAAGAAGACACCAGGAAGCAGAGACATGTGATAACGCTGAGGGCCCACCCAGATAATCCAAGACCATCTTCCCATCTCCAGATCCTTCATGTCTCCGCGCGTCTGTGAAGACTTTTTCCATGTTTTAGGCAACTGTATTAATCCATTTTCTGTTACTGTAACCAAATACCTGAGGCTAGGTGCTTTATGAAGAAAAGAGTTTCCTTTGCTCACGGTTCTGAAAGTTTAAGAGCATTGGGGCTGCATCCTCTTGCCCTGGTGAAGACTGCACAGCAAGTGCCATGACGGCCAGAGCCTGTGGGGAGGAGATCATGACAAGACAGGAAGCCAGAGAGAGGGGCGGGGCTGGGCTTGCTTCTTACACCAGCTGTCTTGTGAGCGCTAGCTCTGTGTCCCAGAGCACCACCTTAATCCCTTCCCAGGGCAACTCCCTCCATGACATAAGGACCTCCCACTAGGCCCTGTCTCTGAAAGGTTCTACCAGCTCAGCCCACTGCCCGGAGGACCAAGGTCCCAATTCTTAGAGATTCCTCCCAGACCTGCCTATCAGGTTCCTTGGGAAGGTCGGTGGCGGACACACCTGTAGCAGGTCCCGCTCCTGCCAAGTGACACCTTATGGGGTACATTGTCCCGCTGAAGCTCCCTGGAACATCAGTCCGAGGTTGGACGTCCACTTAGGGAACTGAGGGTCACGTGTGGTTCTCCAAGTTGGCTCTGGCCTGCACAGTTTTCTGAAAAGACGAATTTGTAGTGAAATGAAAAAATCAAGAGATTTCACACTAAAAGTGGTTTCTAGTCTTTCAATAGGTGGATCCAGTTGCCCTGTGTGTCTAAGGGGGATTGATCCCAGGAACCCCTCTGGGGTCCCCAAGCCTGAGGGTACTCAAGCCCTTTAAATGCAATGGCTGAGGATTTGCATATAAGCTACAGAACCTCCCACCCTATACTCCAGCCCAGCTCCAGGTGCCTTAGAGTAACTGACGCAGCGTAGCGACTGTGTCCATAGTTGTTACACTGAGTGGCTTAGGAAATAATGACAAGAAAACAGTCTGTAGTGTTTAGTACAGGAACCGATATTTTTTTTTTTTTCAAATATTTTAAACCCATGATTGGTTGAATCCGGGATGTGGGATCCGTGGGCACCGAGGGCCCACCGCCCTGTGAATCAGAAGACCTCTTAAAGCACAGCTTCATCCTGGTGGGGTGTCCAGCACAGGATCTGGGAGGGGGTGTCATTCTCCAGCACCCAAATCAGCCTGATCCCCTTACTTACCTTTCTTTACTAGCCAGGACCCTGAAGGCATGAGTTTCAGATTCCTACCCGGCTCTGGGATACTAGAAATTACAAGGATAATGTGGGTGCCATGGTGCACACCTGTCATCCCAGCAGCTCAGGAGGCTGAGGCAGGAGGATCGTGAGTTCAAAGCCAGCCTCAGCAAAAGTGAGGTGCCAAGCAGCTCAGTGAGACCCTGTCTCTAAATAAAATACGAACTAGGGCTGGGGATGGGGTTCAGTGGTCGAGTGCCCCTGAGCTCAATCCCTGGTGCCCAAAAGAAGAGAAATTCAGAGTCAGGATAGGGACGGGGCCCAGCCTCCACTCCAGCTTCCACAGCAGAATTCTTGCTCTCTGAAGAAGCATTTCTTCCAACATGAAATCAAGGATTAAATCTCTGCTGAGACCCCAGATCCAGTCTCCACAGCCCCCAGCTGCCCTGCCCAGGTGGAGGCCCAGAGCGAAGGCCAGTCAGGTGTGGAGAACGAGGAGTCCGCCGTCTGTGGAACACGGGCTTCCTGCCAGGGCCGGCTGCTCCTTGGCTGGCTGGGCCGGAGCCGGCTGCAGCCCCACCTGGCTGTGCCCAGCACGCATGCGCGGCCCACCTGCTCCGGGCCAGGTCCGCGGGGTGGGTCCGAGGTCCGCGCTGGGCTGATTGACGCACGCAGCATCCCTTGGACCCAGGCCCAGGCCCCACCCCCGTGCCCTCTCTGCAAGTGACCAGGGGACCTGGCTACCAGGGAGGCTCTGTGGCAAGGACCTGGCGAAGGTTCTGCGAAGTGTGACCGCGACGCTGGGCTCGGGCGGGGGATCACCGGCCAGTGCAGAGGCACAGAGAGGGACTTGGGGTGGATCCTGCCCAAGAGGGCAGCGAGGCCGGCCACACTGGCCTCCTGCGAGACAGGGGCGCTGGGAGGCAGCGGGGAGGGGCGGGGCAGCTGGCCAGGAAGGACTCGCTGACCTCCGCTAGAGGCCGGGCCAGGGAGCTCCCGGGGACACGGGCCTCCTGCCACGGCTCCTGGTCAGATTCCAGGGTCCCCAGCCGGACCCCTCGGCTCACTCTGCGGGGCCGGGCGGGAATCTGCGTCTTAAATTAAAGTCCTTCATTGGATTCTCTGCTCCTGAAGCTTGAGAATCGCCAAATGTGGCCACGTGATGGGGCTGAAAACGCTGGTCCCCATCAAAATACCGAGCCCACAGGGGTAGGGACCCCCGAGAGGGGTGGGGCGAGGTCCACTTAGCAAAGGCGAATCTCCCCATCCCACAGGGGAACAGGGAGTAGCCAACCATCTTCTCAGACCCTTGGGTGGACAGGAATGGGAAGCCCAGGTTGGGGTGCTCAGCACCCCTCCCTCAGAGGAACCCGATTTTGCAAGATCCAGAGATGCCTGTGGTTTCTGATTTGGGTGGGGCTGGTTCCTGGCCCACAGTGTGTCTTGGTGACCAGTGGCACTCAGCTCCTACTGTGCACAGGACAGGACCCGCCACAGAGAAGTCTCTGGCCCAGGACATCCTCAGTGCCCAGGCTGAGAAACGGAATCACTCAGAGCAGCTGGGTGGGTACAGGACGGGCAGGGGACAAAGCAGTGTGACTGTCCAGCCCTCTCAGCAGTGGAGAGAAACCCCCACCCAGCATCATCTTGGGTTGTTTTATTTTGTTTTTTTAAATGGAGAGTTGATAAAACAGAGCTTCCAAAATTGTATTTACCAGATGAAAGCAATCAACATATTGAGCTCTTTTGTCAAGAACATCCAATATTTAAATGTAAAGTTCCTTATGAGTTGGAGGGCCAACCAAATAGCTCCCAGGGTTTCCCCATAAGCCCTGTTCACAGTGATGCTGAGCTCGGACAACCGTGAGAATGTCCTTATTTTTCTTCGTGGCTCACTGGCTGTGTGACCTTGGACTAGTGGCCTAATCTCTCTGGGCCTCCGCTTCCTTAGTTGTGAATGAAGATGGACTTAGCTCATGTGGAGGTAGTGTTGACTGTGGGCCAGGCATCTTGTATGCTTCCTCTCCCTTAGTCCCCCGGGGAGAGATGGGGTGTGAAGTGGCAGAAGGGATGAGTGGGGGTTGGTTCTCAGCAGAAGGAAGGTGAAGAGCCATCCAGGAACACCGTGGCATGCACCTGTAATGCCAGCCACTCAGGAGGCTGAGGCAGGAGGATCACAAGGTCAAGGCCAGCCTCGGCTTGCCCGATTATTTTGCTGCAGCTGGACTGCGGCATTGGCTGAACCTGAGGCAGAATAAAAAATAAAAAGGGCTGGGGATGTGGCTTGGTGGTTGAGCACCCTGGGTTCAGTCCCCAGGACTACAAAATAGAGAGAGAGAGAGGGAGAGAAGGAGGAGGAGGAGGAGGAGGAGGAGAGAAAAGGGATCCAGGAAAGACAGGCTATAGATCCGATGTCCTTCTTGGAAGAGGAGAGAGCGTGGTGGGACCAGGAAGGACGGGCGGTTCAGAGAGGAGGTGCAGCGGAAAGCCCAGGGTCCCAGGGCTCAGGTCTCCATGAACAGGATGGGACCGCCCCAAGGCTCTGTGCCCCTCTCTCAACTGAAGCTCCGTGGCTTCTCCCTCCCCGTCCCCAGAGACATTCAGGCTTCAAGCTAAACCGTCCCGTCCAATGGCAACAAGCCACTGATGGCTCCTTGAACGTGAGTCAGAGTTGAGTAGAACTGAGAATTCTATTCCTCGGTGAGAGGGGCCGGGTCTCAAGTGCTCAATGGCCAGGGGGCTAGTGGCCTTAATATTGGGCGGTAAGATGTGAACAGTCCGCCATCGCAGACAGTTCTAGACCCTCCCTGGTCCCTGCAGAAGCAGGAGTCCCTTTGCTTCGGTTTGATGAGCCCGAGCGGCTGCAGGTGTGGCTCTGCCGGCTGAAGGAGCCCACGGGCTGTCGGGAGCCACGGTTTCAGGCAGCGTCCAGCTGAGACAGGTCGGGTCCAGTGCTGCAAAGCCAACAGGTGACCTCCCTTGGAACCCAGTTGCAGCCTGTGTCCTCACGGTGGACGCTCCTCTCCTCTGGCTGTGTAGACACCACTGCGTAGCAAGCCCCTCCACAGCTAGATCCCAGGTGACCGACGCCCGCTCCCTCCCTGGATCCGGTTACCGCCGGCAGCTGGTGGGCTGGGAAGCTTCATGAATCTGCTCTGGATTTTGCTCTTGGGAGATCGGAAGCAGCATAGCTCAACCTAGATGCTCCCCATGGTCCCAGGGGAAAAATATTTTTCCCCTGCTCATCACACACGACTCTAAAATAAGTTCGTGTTGGCACAAACACTTCAAATGCATTATTGAGACAGAGGTGTGCATGGATTTAAAAAAAGAAGGAAAAAGAATAGCAATAAAGAAACCTGAAGTTCCCCCTTCAGGGTCACACAAAATGAGCTAGGTGATCCCCTGCAGAGTTGCCCAAGTAATTGACCCTGTCCTTTTTATAAATAGGCCCAGTGGAAATGTGGGGTTCCTTGCTCTGTCGCCTCTGGCTTGGAATGAACATCCTGTCTGGTGGGCTAGCCATCACTCAGACCTGGTCGCGAACCGCAGTTCTCTGGCCCTGTGCTCACTGTGTGACCCTGGGAGACATGTGACCTCTGTGGACTCAGTTTCCTCTTCTGTAAAATAGGACTTTTAATGTCCACCAAGAGCTGATGAGATACTTTCTGTGCTAGTGCCTGGCATGTTCCAGGAGCTCAGAGTACATTTCCCTCTCCCTTCTCTGCTGAGACCCCAGTTATGGCCATGTGATATCATCAGAGCAGGAGTTTTAGATGTGAATTGGAGCAGACGGCTCCTCTGTTCGTCACCGTGTAGGCAGCCATTGACTTGGGAAACGGGAAACGTCTGTGATCAAGAGCCACTCTGGGTTTGTTTTGGTGGCATTTTAAAGAGGGGAAGACAAAACGTTCCCTCTGATAAATGCAAACCTCTCCCACAGAGACCAGGAGTGGCTTGGATGTGGACCCGGGGACGACGAGGCGCCCAGCAAAGAGGGAGGGTCACCCAGGGCCGGGCACTCAGTCCCCCCGGCTCCCAGTCCTTCCCCGTGTCTGTGGGGCATGGAGAACGCTGCCTTGCCCGGCGTCGGGGAACCCATATCAGAGGAAAAACGGGAAGATCCCAGAGACGGGCTGGGGGCAATGGGGGCGGCCTCGGGGCGGAAGGGCTGAGGCCAGACGGGCAGCAGGAGGCCTGGAGGTCCACGCCCAGTCCCCGCTCCATCTAACTGGGTGGCAGCCCGTGGACCCGGCTGGAAGGGTCCATTAGAGATCCAGGGCAGGACGGAGGAAGCTGAGCGGTGAGGGAGTCGGGCTCTGGCTCAGGAACCAGCCTGAGTTTGCATCACCGTCACTGGCTGCGAGACGTAAGCCAGCAACTGCGCTTCTCTGAACCTCGGTTTCCTCGTATGGTGCTGGTGATGGTGGTGCTGGTGGTGCTGGTGGTGCTGGTGGTGATGCTGAAGACGGTCATGGTGAAGAGGAGGAGAAAGATGATAATGATGGTGGGGAGAGAGGGGATCATGAAGATGTGTTGAAGTGGAGAGTGACCATTTTAAGGTGGTTTTGGTGTTGATGGTGATGGTGGTGATGGTGATGGTGGTGGTGGTGGTGGTGGTGATGATGGTGATGATGGTGATGATGGTGATGATGGTGATGGTGGTGATGGTGGTGATGGTGGTGGTGGTGATGGTGGTGATGGTGGTGGTGGTGGTGGTGGTGATGATGGTGATGATGGTGATGATGGTGATGATGGTGATGGTGGTGATGATGGTGATGGTGGTGGTGATGATGGTGATGATGGTGATGATGGTGATGATGGTGATGGTGGTGATGGTGGTGATGGTGGTGGTGGTGATGGTGGTGATGGTGGTGGTGGTGGTGATGGTGATGATGGTGATGATGGTGATGGTGATGGTGATGGTGGTGATGATGGTGATGGTGGTGGTGGTGATGATGGTGATGGTGATGGTGACGATGGTGGTGATGGTGGTGGTGATGATGGTGATGATGGATGATGGTGATGATGGTGATGGTGGTGATGATGGTGATGGTGGTGGTGATGATGGTGATGATGGTGATGATGGTGATGATGGTGATGGTGGTGATGGTGGTGATGGTGGTGGTGGTGATGGTGGTGATGGTGGTGGTGGTGGTGATGGTGATGATGGTGATGATGGTGATGGTGATGGTGATGGTGGTGATGATGGTGATGGTGGTGGTGGTGATGATGGTGATGGTGATGGTGACGATGGTGGTGATGGTGTTGGTGGTGCTGGTGGTGATGGTGTTGATGGTGATGGTGGTGATGGTGATGGTGATGGTGGTGGTGGTGGTGATGGTGATGATGGTGATGGTGATGGTGTTGATGGTGATGATGGTGTTGATGGTGATGGTGTTGATGGTGATGGTGGTGCTGGTGATGGTGGTGATGGTGGTGATGGTGATGATGGTGATGATGGTGATGGTGGTGATGGTGATGGTGATGGTGTTGATGGTGATGGTGGTGATGGTGATGGTGGTGCTGGTGATGGTGGTGATGGTGTTGATGGTGATGGTGGTGATGGTGATGGTGGTGGTGGTGGTGGTGGTGTGGTGATGATGGTGATGATGGTGATGATGGTGATGGTGGTGATGATGGTGATGGTGGTGGTGATGATGGTGATGATGGTGATGATGGTGATGATGGTGATGGTGGTGATGGTGGTGGTGGTGATGGTGGTGATGGTGGTGGTGGTGGTGGTGGTGGTGATGGTGATGATGGTGATGATGGTGATGGTGATGGTGGTGATGATGGTGATGGTGGTGGTGGTGATGATGGTGATGGTGATGGTGACGATGGTGGTGATGGTGTTGGTGGTGCTGGTGGTGATGGTGTTGATGGTGATGGTGGTGATGGTGATGGTGATGGTGGTGGTGGTGGTGATGGTGATGATGGTGATGGTGATGGTGTTGATGGTGATGATGGTGTTGATGGTGATGGTGTTGATGGTGATGGTGGTGCTGGTGATGGTGGTGATGGTGGTGATGGTGATGATGGTGATGATGGGGATGGTGGTGATGGTGATGGTGATGTGATGGTGATGGTGGTGATGGTGATGGTGGTGCTGGTGATGGTGGTGATGGTGGTGATGGTGTTGATGGTGATGATGGTGGTGGTGGTGGTGGTGATGGTGGTGATGGTGGTGATGGTGATGGTGATGGTGTGATGGTGATGGTGGTGATGGTGATGGTGATGATGGTGATGATGGTGATGGTGATGGTGATGGTGTTGATGGTGATGGTGGTGATGGTGATGGTGGTGCTGGTGATGGTGGTGATGGTGGTGATGGTGATGGTGGTGATGGTGGTGATGGTGATGGTGATGGTGGTGGTGGTGGTGATGGTGATGATGATGATGATGGTGATGGTGTTGATGGTGATGATGGTGTTGATGGTGATGGTGTTGATGGTGATGGTGGTGCTGGTGATGGTGGTGATGGTGGTGATGGTGATGATGGTGATGGTGGAGGTGGTGGTGATGGTGATGGTGGTGGTGGTGGTGGTGGTGATGATGATAGTGGTGGTGGTGGTGATGGTGATGGTGGTGATGGTGGTGATGGTGGTGGTGATGGTGTTGATGGTGATGGTGGTGGTGGTGGTGGTGGTGATGATGATAGTGGTGGTGGTGGTGATGGTGATGGTGGTGATGGTGGTGATGGTGGTGGTGATGGTGGTGACGGTGATGATGGTGCTGGTGATGGTGGTGATGGTGGTGATGGTGGTGATGGTGATGGTGGTGATGGTGATGGTGATGATGATAGTGGTGGTGGTGGTGATGGTGATGGTGGTGATGGTGGTGATGGTGGTGGTGATGGTGATGGTGGTGGTGATGGTGATGGTGGTGATGGTGGTGATGGTGGTGATGGTGATGGTGATGGTGTTGATGGTGATGGTGGTGCTGGTGATGGTGGTGATGGTGGTGATGGTGATGGTGATGGTGTTGATGGTGGTGATGGTGTTGATGGTGTTGATGGTGATGGTGGTGATGGTGATGGTGATGGTGGTGATGGTGGTGATGGTGGTGATGGTGTTGATGATGGTGATGGTGGTGGTGGTGTTGATGATGATAGTGGTGGTGGTGGTGGTGGTGATGGTGGTGGTGGTGGTGATGCTGATGGTGGTGATGGTAATGGTGGTGACGGTGATGATGGTGGTGGTGATGCTGATGGTAATGATGATGGTCCCTGATGGTGACAGTTAGAGCCACTTCTTCAGGTTAAAGTGCAGGACAGGCTGGAGTGTTGAGCTTTACTCATGACTGACTGTGTGACCCTGAGCCGTTGGCTTCCTCCGTCACCCACGCTCTCTGTAAAACTGCGCCCGCTGCCTGTCCCTCTCGTAGGCTCGCTGCAGGGTGAGCTGGGTGAAGCCTGCGCCCAGCGCCCACCCCATGAGGGGGTAACCCTGGCCGAGCAGCAGGCGGGACGTCCCGCGTTCCCAGGGGGCGAGTGACTGAGTCCCTGGGTCCCCTACAGACTCGGGACCTTCAGACCAAGGCAGGGAGCCTGATGTGTCCACCTTGCCTTTCAGGGACCTGGATGGCAAGTCACACCAAGCTCTGCCCCTCGGCGGAGAGAATGACCGCGTCTTCAATGACCTGTGGGGCCAGGGCGGCGCGCCTGTGGTCCTCAACAACCCCTACTCCGAGAGGGAGCAGGTAAGTGGGGCCTCTCCCGGTAGGAAGCAGAGGGAGGTGGATGTAGCCCTGTTGAGAAGGAGGCCAATGGCCCTGGCTGCAGAGCCGGAGGCCGGGTCAGCAGGCTCAGCCGGGGATGCAGATCTGGGGTTTGTTTTATTTGATCGTGAGCTTGCCATTTTTCCGATGTTATTCTGTTTCTACCGGGAAAGGCCTTTGTGTGATTCCACGTTTAAAAGAGATCAAAGATGCATCATGATACTTTCTTTCCCTTCACCTACACCTAGCTTCCCTCCCCAGACGCCAGCAACACTACTAATTTTCTGTGTTCTTTAGCAACATTTTATGCTTAGACAAATGTGCACACGCCTACTCTTTTCATAATCTTGTATAAAAGTCAATGACACCTATTATGTTGCCCCTTGCATTCTTACTTATCCACATGTCTAGGGGATAAATCCCAAGTAATCGAGCCTGTGTTCTTTTTGATGGCTGCATACTATTCCAAAAGGAAGTCCTTTGTGGTGGATACTTGGCTCATTGCCACTCTCATGACAGTGCTGTCGGATAGAACATTGTGCCGATACCTCATGTGGCACAACAGCGAGTTTATCCATAGAAGAGATTCCTGTTCGAAATTGTTGAGTCAGAGGTCATGAGCGTTTATGGTCTATGAGCGGAACTGCCAGAAGATTTGCTCTAGATATCGCCGCCACCCCTCCAGCGACGCGGGAGCCTGACTGTTTTCCCACAGCCTTGCCAGCTCCAGCTGCCATCAAACATCCTGGCCTTTGCCGGTCGGCTGAGAGGTGTCGACAGCTGAGTCAGTATCCCTTGGAGATCAGAGCGCCTTTTCCCTCTCTCGCCCGGGAAGAGCCAGGCCAGGCCCCAGCAGCCCAGGAGGGTCTGTGAGCTGCCCGCCTCCCTCTGCACCTCTGTGGAGGTGCACGGACCCAGGGACGTCTGCAGGGGACGGCCCAGGTCTCTCGGCCTGGGGCCTGGGTCTCTGCACTTGATCTCGCGGTGGCCCCTTCACCACCAGCTCATCGGAGCCCCGGCCTCTCTGCAGAGCTCTGGTGGCCATTCCTGCTGGAGTGGCCTTCGCTGGCTGCTAACGGCTGGACAGGAAAGCAGGACTTCAGGGATCCTGCTGTGGGCCAGGCTCGTGATCCCGCGGTTGACTCTGCGACAATACCTGGGCATGTCAGGTGGGAGGGTGCCATCGTACCCTCTGACCATACGTCCTCAAAAACCAAGGCCTCGCTGGGGCTGGGGTGCAGCTCAGCAGGAGAGCGTGGGTTTGGCACGTGCAAGGCCCTGGCGTCAGTCCTCGGAGCCCGGAAAGGAAACGAGGCCCACCTCGTGAGGTCGGAATTCATCATCGTCTCAGATTTTTACACAGAAGTATCCGTGGCTTTGGTCTTAAGTGTGCGCCATCTGGCCTTACTGGGCTTCTCTTCCTACGGGACGGCCAGATATCAGTTCTGCGGCAGGGCTCGGCTCTCCGCGGGCCGCACTCCCCACCTCCCCTTACTGCCCCTCTCGTTAACACCGTGTGTCCCAGAGGGGACTGAGGGGCCAGCTCCATTTTCTGGGGGAAGAAGGAAAAGATTCCGAGGGTCTGAGTCCTCGAGGCCCAGGAGGCCGGGCAGAGAGACTTGGGATTTAAGTCCCCGCGTGACTCGACGTCCGGCCCTCGGCCTCCTCCGCCCACGACCCAGTGAGACTCAGAGCCAGGGGCTGCGCGTCTGAGGTGCGATTTCCCAGATGCCTCTCAGACACAGGGCGAGAAGGAGGCAGGGACCCAGGGCTCGGCCCTATTGGAGCCCCAGGTTCAGGGCTGAGGAAACTGCCCGGTTCCTTCCTGATGGGCCCCTCCACAGCCACCAGCTCCAGAACTGTCCCCCAGACGAGCAGATCAATGAAGACCACGGTTCTCGTCCTCTGTCCTGAAAGACGGCCTCCCGTTCGCAGCCTCTACTCTACCTGCTCGAAGCTCCCAGAATCAGCTTCTCTCCTCCCGCTTCCAATGGTTTCTGCTTTTTAAAAATTGATTGATTGACTTTAAAGCCTCCACAGAGGCTGAGCATTGTTCATAACACCAAGGAGGGACCCGGCCACCACCTGCTTCTCTCAGTCAGGCAGGGGCAAGCGGCAGTTCAGCAGCTGCATGTTCTCCCAGGACCAGGCAGAAAGGAACAGCGTGCCAGTGAAGCAAGGCAGACGCAGGTTAGACAGGAGAAGGAACTTTCTGACTCCGAAGACTGTTAGTTCTCTAAAAGAAAAAAAAAAAAGACAGAGGCAGACTCCCCTGCCTTTGAGACCCTCCCAGTGTAGGGTGACAGAGGCATATACGGTGGCAATTGGTCTTAAAAGAGAAAGGGCACCAAATGCTCCAGTGACTTAAATACCTTAGCAGGTACCAGCAAGGATCAGACCCCAAGGAGTGACTTAGGGCCTGGGTTTTGAGGATTGAGTAGGAGTTCGCCCACAAGAGAGAGGAGAAATGCATTATGGGAAGAGGCATGTCCCTGGCTGATACGGCCCGGGGCTCCCAGGGGTGCGGCAGGATTTGACCCCAGGCCACGCATCACAGGTGGCTCGACAGGCTCAACCCCGGGCTCGGGACTTCCCGGTCGTCATTCTTATTCTCATTTTGCTAGTTATTCTGTTGCTCTCTTGAGGCAGAGAGGACAAGAGGCACGTTCCTGTTGTACACAGGACACCCTGGGAACCCCCAAGTAGAAAGGGACCACCGTTTTGTGACAAATCTGTGACGCACTCCCTTCAAGGTTACATCACCGTCCTTGTCCATCATCCGAGTCAGAGCTGCAGGCCTCCTGGAGCTGAGCTCCGGGATGTCCAGGCAGAGGGGTAGCAAGGTAGCCGGGGACAGGCAGGAGCTTTGGCAGCCTGGATTCCCAGCAGCTCCGTCGCGGGTGACGGAGCCCCTTCACCTCTCAGACCTGTTTCCTCATCTAAAAATCGGGTGACTGATGATTCAATGAGCCAGTGGGCATGCAGAGGCCCAGCCCGGGGCTGAGTATCCAGGAGGCATTCACGAAAGGTAACTGCAAAGGAAAGAAAATTGGGGGGGGGGAGTGTACCAGGGATTGAACTCAGGGGCACTGGACCCCTGAGCCCCATCCCCAGCCCTATTTTGTACTTTATTTAGAGACAGGGTCTCCCTGAGTTGCTTAGGGCCTCTCTGTTGCTGAGGCCGGCTTTGAACTTGCAATCCTCCTGCCTCAGCCTCCGGAGCCGCTGGGATGACAGGCAGGGGCCACCACACAGTGCAAGGAATGTGGTCCTGCCCTAGCCCTCATCTTAAGTATCATCATTCATTAAGTATCTGCCTTGACTTCTGGAACCTTCTGCCCCTAAGACAAGCTGCAGACGTAGCCACACGTAGCAGGCACGGCACCGACGTCACCCTCAGAGCCCACCTGGCTGGCTTTAGCAGACCCCACAGGCGCCATGCGGGTGACGTCTCAGGGTGCCTGTGGGGTGCCCCTTTCCCCAGGCCTCTCTCTAACCTCGAGGGTCCCCAGATCCCAAGCTAAAGTACCGTTCATCTCGCCCCCCACCTGGCTCAGGCCCACTGCCCGGTGTCTCATCCAGCTCAGGGCCAGAGCTGGGCACCCACGTCACTTAATCAAGAGCCCCTCAACAGGTCCTGCCACCCTGGGCGTCGGAGCCGGGCGGAGCCAGGAAGTGTCTGGGTGCAGCCCTGCTGGGGTTTCCATGTATTTTATAACTGTTTGTTTTAACAGCTGAGCGTTGAGTCGATTCAATGCAGCCTGCCCCAACCGTCATCTGGGTGGGACAAGGACGTTCTGGCTGGGAAATCAGGGCTACTCCTCCGCATGCTGTCCGGCTGCCTTGCCCCGGGATCAAAGTGTCGCCCATAGAGGCTGACGGGGCCAGAGAGGTCTCTCTTCCTGTTTTTTTGTGACTGCTGGGGTCTTGCTTGATTTGGAGAACACATCAACAATCCAGTTTAAAGTCCCGTTTGGCCCGGCCTGGTGGTGCACGCCTGTGATCCCAGCGGCTCAGGAGGCTGAGGCAGGAGGCTCGCAAGTTCAAAGCCAGCCTCAGCAACTTAGGGAGGTCCTAAGCAGCTCAGGGAGACCCTGTCTCTAAGAAAATACAAAATAGGGCTGGGATGTGGCTCAGTGATCCAGTGCCTCTGAATTCAACCCCTGGTACCCCCCACAAAAAAGACCCCCTTACCCTAGAAGATCCTTGCACCCCCTCCACTCCCGAAGCGTGCCAGGTCTAATTCCCGAGCACCCCGATTCCACACACTGAAGCACATGGACGTGAATTGAGGGGGGGTCAGAATAAGTCCTCACTCACTTTCTACCAAGTAAATAATGAATCGCTTTGGACACAACACCTTGAGCGCATCACAGGGAGGCCATACTCCCAGGTCCCAGTAAGTCACCATCTCTACCTGGCAGGTTTTCATTGCGCCGACCGGTGGGGACCTGCTGCTCCACGGGTCTGTGGGCCTGGCCCTGAGCTGCCACCGCTCGGCGCCAGGTTAGCTCGCTGCCCTGGAGAACTGCACCCACAGGTGGGCGTGGCGCTGCCCGGAGCCGCAGCAAAGGGCACCGTGTGTGGCTTCTGGCCCCTGGTGTGGGTGGCCTGCTGCCCAGCCCGGCCCCAGCATGCTCCCCTCATTGAGGACAAGCCAAGCAGGGCAGGTTGCCGTGGCCTGAGATGGAGGACCGTGGCCGGTGCCAACGGTGTGAGACTCGGGAGGCGCCGGCCTTGAACAGCTTAGGCCTTGGCGCCCCTGTGTGTGCGCCAGGGCTGCCCGGGCAGTTACCGCCAGCTGGGCAGCGGACCACCCCACAGCTGGGGAGGCCAGGACTCCACCGCCAAGGCCGGGTGGGCTGGTCCTCCTGAGGGCCGTGAGCGGGGCTCATTCCAGGCCTCCCTCGGTGCCTCGCACACCACCTGGCCTTCTCCCTGCGCCTGGGTGGCCATCTCCAACTTCTCTTTTTTTCTAAGGACGCTGGTTATTTGGGGATCAAAGACCATCTTGGCGACCTCACTTTAAATGAGGACCTCCATCCAGACCCTCCCTCCAGCCAGGCGCGGGGAGAGTTGGGGGGGCTCACGCCGTCACCCCAGCAACTTGGGAGGCTGAGGCAGGAGGATCACTATAGGCAAGACCAGCGTCAGCAATAAGCAAGATCCTGTCTCAAAATGTAAAGGACTGGGGATGGGGCTCCTGGCAGAGCCCTTATCTAGCACGAGCAAGCCCTGGGTTCTGTCCCCAGGGCAAAACAAAGACCTTACTCCCAAATAAGGTCACATTTGGAATTATTGGGGTTCGGGAGGTCAGTGTATGGATTTGGAGGGACACAGCTCCTAGGATGGTCTGAGTCTCACAGATGTCTCCTCCCCCCACGGTGGCTCCCAGACCTGGTGTCCCCAGGAGACTCATGCCAGTGGGTTGAGCGTCCGCTTCCTGCCGCCCTCCGACCCCCTCCTCCGATCCCCTGCTCCGATCCCCCCCCCCCCCCGGCCCTGCGGCCGTTCCCCACCCTGGTGGCCTCTCCGCACTGTTGCTGCAGCTTCTCTGGGGACCTCTCTGCCTCCTGTGGCCCCCACAGCCGTGGACGCCTGGCGTCTGACTTAACAATGGCTCCTTGTCGCGGTCTTCGACTCCGCCATGGTGTGAGAGCAGTCAATAGAAATCAGACTTTGGGTTTCGAATTCGGATCGTTTCCTGGGTTCGGGTGCATCTGTCCCCAGGCTGAGCAATGACATCGAGCCTCGGCTCCCAAAGCCACTTGGTCCCCAGGGCCGGCAACCCACCCTCTGCAGGGTGCTGCCTTGCTGAGCTGGGCTGGCTGGATGCAGTCTCTGTTCATACGCTCGTTTCCACTTGGGACGCACTGGTCGGTCCTGTCCCCGTGGCTGGTCGTGGAGCACCTGCGTTCCTGACACTGGCTTCCAGGCGGTCACTCGCTCAGTTAGGCAGCCTTGGGCTCCTTTGTCCTCCACTCAATCCAGCCCACAGCCCTGGGCCGAGCCTGAAGGATCTCTGCAGTTTCAAAATCCACGCCGACTGTGTATGAGCACTCAGGCGGAGGCCACGGAGGACCGCAGGCCAGAGGCTCAGACCACGGGAATGTGCTGTCTACGGGTCCTGGAGCCTGGAAGTCTGGGACCGGGGTGCCCAGTGCTGGTGAGGCCCTCTGCCCTGGTTTGCAGACGGCCCGCTTCCCCCTGTATCCTCATATGGCAGAGAGAGAGACGGAGCTCCTGTCCCCTTCTTATAAGGCCACCAATCCTGTATGGCCTCATTTAACCTTCACTGGCCCCCAAAGCTCTCTCACCAACATGGCCACCCTGCCACACAGGGCCTTTGCACATGACTTGGGGGCAGAGGGGGATGCGATTCAGTCTCCTGCAGCTTCCAAACCCGCAGAGCCAACCAACGGTGGGGGAGATATCGGAGGGGAGAGACCGCATGGGTGGACACACAGACCCTTTCATCTGGTCATTTTTCCCTTCGCGATTCAGGCTGTGCTAGCTATCGCGGGGGATCTAGAGAGCGTTTAAAGTCCGCAGAGCATGGAGCAGCTCTGTGCCGACTACTAGGCCATCTAATAGGAGGCTCTTGAGCACCCGTGATATGGCCATCCCGTGGGGGACCTGGACTCAATCCCCTTGAGTTAGCCAGCCACCATGTCACCAAATACCTGACCGGGACCTCGACCAGGAGAAGCGTGTTTGGGCTCACGGCTTCAGAGGTTCAGTCCATGGCTGGCCGAGCCCATTACTCTGGTCTAAGGGGAGGCAGACCATCATGGCGGAAGGGCGTGGGCGGCCAGTGCTACTGCATTCAATGGGGGAAGCTGAGAGCAGGCAGGGAAGGTCCCACAGGGAAGATGCACCCTTTCAGGGCACACCCCCAGTGACCCCCCCACCCTCCAGTCACAACCAGGCTGCCTGCAGCTGCAGTTACCACCCAGCTCCATTCCAACAAGGATGGACTGACTAGGTCACAGCTTTCCGATCTGAGCATGTTTGTCTGTGAACATTTCCTGCATCATCACCAGGGTGGCTGGGGGACACCTTATGTCACTGTCAATCTAGATCCATGCAAATCCCCAGCAAGAAGGTTCGTGGGTAGAGACGAGAGGTCCGTGGCCCCACGGTGCCCTCGCGATCGCAGGCCGGGTGAGTGCTAGGGAGCTGTTTACAGCATGCGAAGGCGGTAAGGGGACAGGACCGGGGTGCTGTTCTAAAGAAGGTTCAGGAAAGACCTCCGACCCCGCGGCAGGTGAGCCCTCTGCGGTCAGCCAGTGCCGCTGGTCGACAGACCTTTGCTAGAAGGGACAATTTTTTTTTTAATCCTTGTGTCTTTGTGGACATGCGATCTTGGTCCCCACCTGTAGTTCAAGAGAAGCCATCGACATGTGGGAATGCGTGGATGTGGCAGTGTCCTCACAAAACTCTGGGGGACCCACATAGATGTGGCTCTCACGGATCCCAAGACGGGATTCTCATATCCAGCGGCATGACTCCTCTTAACTTCAGTGACCTCAGAGGAGAATAGCCATCCTTCTCTCGTGGGCTGTGCAGAAACAGGCCTCAGGCCCGGTCCAGCGCCAGGCTGCTCCCCGATGGACGAGCCGTGGTTAGCCCAAGGACCAGAGGCCTCCCTGCCTCCTCTGGGCTGAGGCTGCGAGACCTTTTCCTCGGGCTCCTGCCGACTCCTTAAGCAGCCAGGTGTCGACAGAGCCCCCAGCGCCCATGAGCCCAGGGGCTCCTGTGCCGATTTAGGAGGCGGTGTCCCGGGAGCCCTGCCCCGCCCCCTCCCAGGACAGCTGGCATCTCCCACCCCCTGAGGACTTCCAGGTGCGAGGCCGCAGCCTGGATTCCAAATGGGCCCTGTCCCCAACACCGTGACCTCTAAGGGCCGCTCGGCTGCGTTTTGAACAGGCGCTCTCAGGTCCGCACTCAGAGAAGCCATCTGCATCCTGTACTGATGTCCCCACTTGTCCCCTCCTGAGTCATCCAGTATCACTGCTGGCTCGCGGCTACAGCGGCTACAGCGGCCCTGCCAGAGGGCTCCTGAGGCCTGGACTCAGTGTGCGGTGCGGCGAGGCCGAGTGGCCGGGGCAGGCGCGTCTGGGCCGCTCTTCACAGCTGCTCCTCAACATCTGGAGCCTCAACAGATGGCCTCCTTGATTAGGGCCTGCTCTCTCTCCCCCGCCCCTGGCCACCCCACACTGCTCCCCCCAGCCGTCTGCCCTCCACCCTCCTGACCCAGGCCCAACCCTGGCCTCAGCACCCAGTCTGTCACCCCCTCTCTGGGCGACCTCCCATACGGACAGGTAGCTCCCTGCACCCCTCAAAGATGCAAAGATGTCAACTCACTCCAAGGAATGCCTTGCTCTAAAGGCCTGCTCTGGTGGGACGCCATCGGGGCAGGGCTGCCAGGAGAGACGAGGATGTTCGTCGGTGCTTCATTTGGAGACACAAGCAGAATGACTTCGGGTCCAGCAGGGAAGAAAGTACGAGGAGAGGACAAAGAGAACAAACGCCCCACCCCGTGCTGCCCACTGTGGCTTTAGTGCAGTTTAGTCTTAGTCCGTTTTCTGTTGCTGTGACTGAGTGGCAGAGGCGGGGTACGTTATAAAGAAGAGAGGTTTGTTGGGCTCGCAGTTCTGGAGGCCGGAAGTCCCAGAGCGTGGTGGCCGATCTGCTCGGCATCTGGTCACACCTGTTGGCTCAGCTCTCTCTTATAAAGTCACTAATGCCATCCTGGAGACCTTGCCTCCCTGAGCTCAGCTTTATTTCTTCCCCACGGCTCCATATGCAAACACCACGATCGCAGACCTTGGGGACGACGTGTTGAAAGCAGGCCACATGGAAACTGTAGCAGGTCACAGCGATGCTTGCAGGAGGGACAGCAGCCGCAGCAGCCTCCGCAGCAGGAGTCGCGGTGGTGGTGGAGCATCATAACCACAGCGTGGTACGAGCCATGGCTGACGACGGCTCCAGGCATCCGCGTGAGAGGTCACCTAGGCCTTGCCCTCACTTGCAACGGCTCAGAGTCGTGACCCCCTCCCCCACACTGGACTGTGAACGCTGCAGGAGCCAAGGTCACCTGGGTCTGGCTGGTCACATAGCCTGGCCCTTGCTGCCTTCTCGGTCACTTCAGAGACACTCGGTAAACGTCCCATGAAGCACTGAATTCGTGGAATTTGTGGGATTCTCAGCTGTCCTGAGCTGCTAGAGCTCTCCAAGCCAATGAGTCATGGTACTGTCACACCTGCTCGGGCAGAGGTGCGCCCGTGTGTTAGACAAGCGTCCATCACTCAGCAAGTTTTGTTCCTTGGAGCTGAAGGAGCTCTCCCTGCCTCAGGGCCTTTACACCTGACGCTTTCCCATCTATTTGTCCCCATCACCTCCCGCTCTTTTACCTCCTTGTCTCCACTTCTCTCCACTTTTCTCTCCAAAAAGACAAAAACGCTGCTGCATCCCCAGAGCCTCTGTTTCTCCATCCCGTAAGTACTAGAACGCACAAAGGCCCTGCCTCTGGGTCCCTGAGGCCTACTCTTGGCGTGAGCCGCCTTCAACGTTGGCTCACCTTCTCCCCTCCCGGCGTGGCCTTCCCACTGGGGTGTGTCTGCCGCGTCTCTCTTACGATTGCTGAGTGACGGATGCTTGTCTGACACACGGGCGCACCTCTGCCCGAGCAGGTGTGACAGCTGCCCAGAAACATGTAGGAAAGAGGGAGTCCTTACCAGTGAGGTCTTGAGTGGATGGCGCATTGGTCAGCCTGGGACTTATCACCCCCACCACCTACTGGTCTGTTTGCTTCCAGAGGTGAAAGCAAATGGTGGACCAAAGGTGTTTGGGAAAAAGGAAACAGTATGTGTAAAGGCCCTGAGGCAGGAACAAGCCTGGCATTTTCAAGAGATACAGAAACCTGAAATTTGGGGGCTGAGCTATAGCTCAGTTGTAGAGAGTTTGCCTAGCACCTGGGAGGCTCTGGGTTTTATCCTCAGCACTACATAAAAATAAGCAAGTAAAATAAAAGGACTGCGTCCATCTACAACTAAAAATTAAAAAGAAAAGAAACCTGGAGTTTGGAGAAAGTAGTCTGTGTTGCAAAGCTTTCTGATCTCAACCTTTCTGTTTTCTCAGCACTTGCCAGAAAGGGTGAATTTGAGCTATAGCAGGAAAGGTCCGGGAATTCATACAGAGGAATGTGTCACTCCAGTGGCCTCCTCAGCTCTGAGGGCTGTTATCATTCAGAGACGCTGACCGTTTCCTTTAGGTCATTTATTCACTCAACAAACATTTCCTGAGTTCCTACTCAATATGCCAGACCCTGTACCAGACTTCAGAGAACACCTTTGAGTTCCCTTCTCCCCAGAACAGAAGCCAAAAGGCTTCTTTCTGGGGTGCTTGCTTGTGCCCAGGTACCTGTCACTCAGGGAGGGTCAGATCCTTTGGTCAGGTGCAGACAGTGGGTGGCTCAGGGAAGATTCTAGAAAGACCAGCACCTCCCAGTCCCAGTGGAGACCATTCTTCAGTTCCCTCAAGACCCTGCCTGACGCCCCACCTCCGTTCTCTCCCTAGCCCCCTGCCTCGGGGAGACAGTCTCCCACAAAGAACGGCAGCCCCTCCAAGTGCCCCCGCTTCCTCAAGGTCAAGAACTGGGAGACGGACGTGGTCCTCACCGACACCCTCCACCTGAAGAGCGCCCTGGTGAGTCCCCAGACACTGTCCAGCACCCCCTGGACGGGCTGTGTGTCCCTGCTGGAGAACAGCTGATGGACACCCACACACTCCTCGAAATGCTTTTTATCTGAGCACTTTGTTCCCAAGAGACGTGAAGAGGCGTGGTCAGTCTGACCACGGATGAAGTACTGAACAAACCCTGCCCTGATTTCACACTGGGTCCTCTAAACTGCTAGATCCTATTTTTTTAATAGTGCCAACACGCCAACACATTCCTTTAAGTTTGGGTTGGAAACAGGCCTTTTGGAGAAATGTATCTGTTAGTCACTGCTGCGTAACAAACTGGCCCAAAAAAAACCAGTGACGACTGAAAACAACTACTGTCTATTACTTTTGAAAAATCTCTGGATTAGCTGGGTGGTCCAGCCAGTCGGAACCGGACACCCTGGATCTTAGTGAGGTTGTATCGTGTGCCCGCAGCCACCTGAGGGGACAGCTCAGGGAAGGCTGATCTAGGATGGCCCTGCTGAGGTGACTCTGTTGTGCACGGTCTCTCCTCTTCCAGCAAGCAGCCTGACTTGCTTGCATGGTGGAGGCAGAAGCACGCAAGATCTGTTGAGGACTGGGCTTGGGCATGGTGCAGGGCCGTTTCTGCCTACTCTGTGGGCCAAAAGTAGCCTAGATCCAAGAGATGAGGCATACAGCCCCCTCTTGACGGGGAGCCGCTATCAAACCATACTCAGAAGAGAAGGCTGGGAGGAAAGAATCGGGGTCGTTTTTAGACGTGTTCGAATGAGCTACTGTCCCCTCTGTGAGAACGAGAAAGTATCCTGGGGTCTAGTTCCAGTGATTCAGATTCGCAGTCAAAACACCCCTGATCCCCTGACTCACCTTCCGGAACCCTAAATCGTGACTCGCTGTCCCTTACGTTGACCGAGGACCATGTCCAACAATGACAGGAAGCTGGTCGTTGGCAGCCAGGGCCAGGTCAGCTCTGCCCTGAGTACCAGATCCTGGCCCCCAGCCCAGCACCCGCCCATCTCAGGGGAAGCCAGGCCGTAGCCCGACCTCTCTCTCTCCCGTCCAGGAGACAGGCTGCACGGAGCACATCTGCATGGGCTCCATCATGCTGCCCTCTCAGCACACGCGAAGGCCCGAAGACGTCCGCACCAAGGACCAGCTCTTCCCCCTGGCCAAGGAGTTCATCGATCAGTACTACTCGTCCATTAAGAGGCAAGTGTGGGAGGGCACCCGGGCGCACACCTGTCATCCCGGTGACTCCGGAGGCCGAGGCAGGAGGATCGTGAGCTCAGAGCCCACCTCTACTTCAGAAGAGGGGGTAATGACGTTGGTTAGCTTTCCGTCCCTGTGACAAAACACCTGAGAGAATCAACTTAAAAGGAGGAAAAGGGCGCCCCCCATGACCTCACTTCCTCCCACCAGGCCCCGCCTCCTCCAGGTGCCCCACCTCCTGGTGGAGTCCCGGGCTGGCGGGAGACCTTAGGGGCGCTTCACGCTCCCCTTCTCCCAACTCAGGTTTGGCTCCAAGGCCCACATGGACCGGCTGGAGGAGGTGAACCGCGAGATCGACAGCACCGGCACCTACCAGCTCAGGGACACCGAGCTCATCTACGGGGCCAAGCACGCCTGGCGCAACGCCGCCCGCTGCGTTGGCAGGATCCAGTGGTCCAAGCTGCAGGTGGGAGACCCCTTGGGGACACCTTGGGGAGGGGACGAGAGAAAGAGGGCAGGTGGAGCTCTGGAAAGGCCCCCGACCTTTCACCCGTTGGCCCTAGTGACCTATCACCTGGTGGTCACGGGGCCACACTCCCAGGTCACGGCGGCATCCTGACTAGAGCCACGTCCCCTGGGCGCCCTGGCTGACCGCAGACCCCACCGCTCCCTTCAGCCTCCCGCCCACCTCCCTTACTGACCTGCTCCGCCTCCCCCTGACGGGTCCCTTTCTGTCCCGCTGACCCGATCGCATTCTAGGGAAGAGTCCTCGTGGGCAGCAGATCCGTTATCAAGGTCGGGGTTTGGAGTTTGGTTTTTGTTTGTTTTTTTTTTAATCCCTCAGTCCTAGTCCCTAACAGAAAACGTAGCCATCTCATTAAAACGCCCCCTGTATTGACTGTCCCCCTCGTCACATTCGCTTGCACTCCGGGAGACTTTTCCTAGGCTGATTGACGTTGCTGGTGAGCATAGAAGAAAGGAAACATAAAAGGCAGCCTGGGACTCAGAATGACCTGCCTGCTACTCCAGAGAGGGGGCCCTTGGGTGGGCTCTGGGAAAGGGGGAGACGGCCGTCAGTCCCACTGGGCATCTCTCCCAGGTGTTCGATGCGCGCGACTGCACCACGGCTCACGGGATGTTCAACTACATCTGCAACCACATCAAGTACGCCACCAACAAGGGCAACCTCAGGTGAGGGACCTGCTGGGCGGGAGGGGGCCTCAGGTCCCCACGGCGCGGAGTCGGCCACCCTGAGACAGATGTGCAGCCCTTCCTGGCTCACACCACGTGTCCCATCTCTCCTGGGGCAGTAGTATCCCCCGGGGCTTGCAAAACTGCAACCACAGATGTCCCGCTCAGCCCTCACCCAGGAGGAGCCTGAGAAAGGGTGTGGGATCTGGGATCCGCACACAGCGCCAGCCTCACACCCGCTCACGGGCTGTGACTCTGGTGTCGCTAAACACGACTCTGTATGTACATCACACAAGGCGCTGGTCTGCTGCTCAGGGATGCGTCACAGCGCGGGAGGGAGAAGTGACTCATCCTGGGCTCCTCTCCGCGGTGGCCCTGAGAGACGTTTTGCTCAGAGATTCTGGAGAGAGCTCTGGCCCTGTGTGGTTTTCACCTGGCCTCCCGCGCACCCCAGCTTTCATACCGAAGGGGACCGCCCCCCTCCTGCAGTGTAATAATGGGGCCCTCTTTTGCATAAAGGGGAGGACCTCAAGTTGAGCTCAGAAAGAAGCGAAGGGGTGGCCGTTGCCATGGTCAGCAGGGCCCGGGCTCCTGCAGGAGGAGATCCACCAGCCGCGGGGGGACCTGAGATCCCTGTGTTGACAGGAGAACCCAGGGCAGGGTCCCCGCAGCCAGGAATCGGATCCCTTGAGGGAACAGGGGACTCCAGGCAGCGGGAAGAGCTCGGGGCAGAGGGTATCATGGGACATGGGTGGAAAAGTCATCCTACTCCAAGTCTTTGTATTTCTTCTTCCGTCCTCGTCCTGGGACACCCTTCACCCTCGGGTAACCGTGGGCTCATCCCGCCACACAGCGGGCCCTGCACTGAGATGAGTTTTGCAAAAGGGACTCAGAGGAGGTCTCAAACCTGCCTCCCCAATGACAGGGTTAGAGGACCTCGGTGGCTGAGGTGTGCAGAAAGGGGATTGGAGGGTAAGGAAGAGCAGGAGGAGCAGGTGGACAGGGTTCACACAGGTGTGTCCTAGGCTGGTTGTCCGGTTGGTGGCGCACGCTAATCCCAGCCGCTCAGGAGGCTGAGGCAGGAGGATCGCGAGGTCAACGCCAGCCTCAGCAACTCAGGGAGGCCCTAAGCACCTCAGTGAGACCCTGTCTCTAAATAAAACACAGAATAGGGCTGGGGACGTGGCTTGGTGTTGGCCAAGTGCCCCTGAGGTCAATCCCGGTACCCAGAAAAGGGAAGGCTGGTGGTAGAAGAAGAATAGAACCTAGAATCAGTATGTGCCGTGTGCAGAACTCCCTGGAAGACTGGCTGACGTCAGGACTCTCGTCCCCTGGAGACAGGGATCCAGAGCCCCTGGCTCTGAACCCGTCCTCCTGCCCCCACCTCCACTGGCCTCCACCCTCCACACCCCAGGGGCTCCGGTGGAGAGGTGACGTCCCCTCCTTCCAACAGCTGATCCATTGACCCTGGGGACCTGGCACAGACCTGATCCACCCTGAGCCTGTTGGTCCGGGCGGCACATGGCTCCCCCTGACACCGGCTGTCCTCCCCTGGCCCCGCAGGTCGGCCATCACCATCTTCCCGCAGAGGACGGACGGCAAGCACGACTTCCGCGTGTGGAACTCGCAGCTCATCCGCTACGCCGGCTACAAACAGCCCGACGGCTCCACCCTGGGGGACCCGGCCAACGTGGAGTTCACGGAGGTGCGAGCGCGGCGTCCCCACCCGCCCGCCCGGGCTCAGGGCCCGAGCTTTCTTTTCTGGCTTGATGAGCAGCCTTTGGGACACAGGGTGCCCTTCTTCAGACTGACCGCTGCCCTCCGTCCCCGTCCTCCGGCTCTTTCCCAGTTGGGCATTCGGTCACCTTGGTGGCACGTCCTCACGCGCAGCCCCCTGGCGGAAACTGTGGTCCCATTTCACAGGTGGGCGCAGGGAGCGGTTATCCAAGGGAGCCAAGGAGGCCAGGGGGAGGCGGGGACGCAGGGCAGAGCTCGTCCCACCAGGAGGAGAGGCACTGGCAGAGGAAGCCCGTCGCGGCACCTCGGCAGGGTCCAGTGATGGCTCCCACTCTGGGCACCACTCACGTTTCTGCCTCTGTTGGACACAGTTTTGACTCTGCTGGCCACCAGCCTGTAAAAGCCACCAGGAGAGCACCACCACCCTGTCCCCACCCAGGGTTCCTTCCAGGTGGGCCTGTGGGCGGGCACCCCCTGTATTTGCCACCCAGCCCTCCCCAGGTGAGCTTCTGTCTGCGCCCCCTGGCTCCAGCCCCTGCCAGGCCCCAGGGTGACCCAGCTGCTACCCCTGGGTGCTGGCTTCACCTGCAGGTGGCTTTTCTTATTAAAATGTGATTATCCTGAGGAGGGGGCTGTCTCCAGGGCAACCAGAGCTGCACCTGTGTGCTCATGGCCCAGCCAGGCACCACTTGGCTTAGCGGAAGGTGCACTTGGCCTTGACCTTGAGCCCAGGAGCCAGCGCTCCCCTCTGGGCCCACAGAGCACAAAGCGTGATCCCTCCCTGGCAACCCTCTAGCCCCGCGCTGTCCAGAAGGGCAGCCGCAAGCCATGGGTGGCCCCTGAGCGCCTCGTCTGTGGCTGGTGCAAACTGAGATGTGCCTTTAGGGAAGGTGCCACCAGATCTCCAAGACTCAGTATTCCAAACCCAGGGGGCTGGGTGCCTGGCGCACACCTGTCATCCCAGGGGCTCCGGAGGCTCCGGCAGGGGGATCGTGAGTTCAAAGTCAGCCTCAGCCCCTCAGCGAGGCCCTGAGCAACTTTTCAAGAACGTGTCCCTAAATAAAAAACAACATGGGCTGGGGGGGTGGCTCAATGGATGAGTGCCCCTGAGCTCAATCTCCAGGACCACAAAGTAGTGACAATAATAATGATAATCAGTGGAAAGGAGCTCACTGATCGCTCTTGTGTTGGCTGGGGATGTGGCTGGGTGGCAGATATCTGCCTGGCAGAATCCCCAGCACCACAGACATCACAAACAGGTGGGAGCCTGACTATTTAAAGTTTCAATATTGTGTTCAAGATATATGCGTTGATTCCAGATTGAAACGATGATGATGGAGGTACGGCAAGCTACTGCGTTCATTAATAAATATATGGTTGATCTTAACAGTAACTTTCAACATGAATATCAATATCCTAGCGATTGAAACACCTTCACTTTAACCGTTTATCAAGGGTGAGTCAGTGTTGATCCTCAGGGTGTCTCGTTGTCACATAGTACCTCCATTCGGCATGGTTTAGACGAAAGTTAGCAATTTCATTTTACTGTCAAATGGATCACTTTGAATAGATGGATACTTTAATACCTGAAGAATATTCGCATAAAGTGCTTGCATTCAAATAAATATGTGAGTAAAATGGTTTTCACCTCTTTTTTAATGTAGCTGCTAGAGTCAGTCACTCATGTGGCTCACGTCAAATATCTATGGGGCAGCTGCCCTAAAAAAATGTGTTCTAGACAGTGATTCTTCACCACAGGGAGCAGACCTTCTCTGCATCTTGAGGCCTCTAAGGTCACGTGACAGACACAGGACAGAGCCCGCCCAGGACAGACCCAGGATTGGGAGCCCCCAGGGGCACAGAGGACCTGGGAGATGGAAAGCTCCCCGTTGGAGCAGAGGCTTGCCCTGTGCCCCGGGGGCCACTAGGCGAGGCCAGGGGAACCCTCTGTCCAGTGGCAGTGCCCACTGGGGACTTGCATTGGGGTCTCTGCTCAGCCCTCAGCCCCACACACCCCCGGGCTGGAGGGCGCAGGACACCAAGCTGACCGAGCGGTCTGTTTGCAGATCTGCATCCAGCAAGGCTGGAAGCCCCCGCGGGGCCGCTTCGACGTGCTGCCCCTCCTGCTGCAGGCCAACGGCAATGACCCCGAGCTTTTCCAGATCCCGCCCGAGCTGGTGCTGGAAGTGCCCATCAGGCACCCCAAGTAAGAGGGCTGGTGTGAGGGGTGGGGGGTCCCCAGGCCCCTCTCCCCCAGCCTTAGCCCCCTGGCTCCCTCTGCAACCCAGACAGGGGTTCCCAGGGGGCCTGGGCTCCTCCCCGGGGGCTTGGGCAATGTGGGTGCCCTCGGGGGCCATCCTGAGAGCAGCCAAGGGTCAGAAGTGGACCCTGGGAAGGTCAAGTTCAAATGGCACCTGGTGCTGGGAGGAGCCGCATTTGCACTTGGAGAGGGAAGAATTCCACCCCAGGCTCTAGGCTCAGGGAGAGGACCAAGGGAGGTCCATAAAAACTCGATTTGTAAATGCCGTGTGTTTCAAAGACCTAACTCAACTCTTTTTTAGTTTATTTTTTTGTTTTTTAAATCCACAAAGAGCCACAGACCAACATTTTAAATAAAAACAGGATTTAGCTCAGAATTGAGATTAGGGTGACACAGCAAGGGGAGTCACACGGGGAGGTGGGGGAGCCTGTCTATTTAAAGTCTCAATATTTTGGGGCTGGGGATGTGGCTCAAGCGATAGCGCTCGCCTGGCATGCGTGTGGCCTGGGTTCGATCCTCAGCACCACATACCAACAAAGATGTTGTGTCCGCCGATAACTAGAAAAAATAAATATTAAAAGTCTCTCTCTCTCTCTCTCTCTCTCTCTCTCTCTCTCTCACTCTCTCTTTAAAAAATAAAATAAAGTTTCAATATTTTGTTCAAAATATATACATAGATGTGTAGCACTAAATTATTTCTTTAATTGCATTAATTTAAAATATTGCATGAATGAGCAACAGCCTTGATGCCGATTGCTGACTCCGTGGGGTCCCCTTAAACTCTGCACTCTAGAGGAGCGCTTCATTTGTGTTCCCTTCCTCCTGGCCCTGGACAGCAGGCCCGGTCACAAGGCTCCTGGTGCCGCCTGCTCTCTGGGACCACTCCCAGCCTCCTGGATCCGCTCAGTGACTCAGGCCACATCGTTCCCACTCCAGTCAGGCACCTGGCTGGCCTTTGGGGCTGACTTGGTCCCTGCCTCGGTGGTTTTACCTTCTCAAAGAGGAGAAGATCTTACAAACACAACTACTTCATGCTTCTAGGCCCTATAAAGATGACTTAATTCCAGTAAGATGCTACAGTAGGAATTGTATGATGCCCAGAAGTGTGAAGCCACGCGGACCCAGTAGGACATCAGAGAAGGTTTCCCGGAGTGAGCAGCATTTTAGCTGAGAATTAAGCATAGGGAGGAGCTGGGAGCACAGAGAGAGGATCCCCAGGAAGAAGAAGCCTGTGCAAAGGCCCTGGGGTAGAAAGGTGCACCATGGGTTGCAGCAGAGTGACTTCTCCATGCTTTACCCTGGGCTCACTCTTAGTGTCGGTTTGGAAGACCCTGAGGACACTTGCATTGGGGTCTCTGCTCAGGCAGTGGTTCCCAGACCTGGGCCGTCTTGCCTTCTGCAGGTTTGACTGGTTCAAGGACCTGGGCCTCAAGTGGTACGGCCTCCCCGCTGTGTCCAACATGCTTCTGGAGATCGGCGGCCTGGAGTTCAGCGCCTGTCCCTTCAGCGGCTGGTACATGGGCACGGAGATCGGTGTCCGTGACTACTGTGACAGCTCCCGCTACAACATCCTGGAGGTGAGGTCCCCGGGTGGCCCCGGGCAGGACGCCTAAGGCAGGGATCTGGGCCTAGAAACTGGAAGGAGTCCCAGTAGAACCGCAGTTAGCAACGGCCAACACACAGCACGTCCCCCATGCTGGCACTGCTTGAGCACCTTGTGTCTACAGTCAGCACCCCCCGCTGCCCGGTGTCTTGGGGATTCATCCAGGAACCCCCACCGAAGGCCAGGTCCTTTATGTAGAGGCCAGTGTGCGCCTAGGACCTGCACTCCCCGCGTGCCTCGGGTCATCTCGGTGGCCTCTGACACCTCCTACGGCGCTGAGCCCAGGGGCTCAGGGGATGAATCACGGAAGAGGTCTTGGACACGTTCTCCACGGGTGCAAGCTTCTTCCCTAGTGTTTTCCTCGGAGGGTTGTTTGAATCTGCGTAGACGGAAACCGCGGCTCTGGCTGCAGGTGGCCTGCGCCGTGCGGGGGCTTGTGTGTCCAGGTGACTGGTCCCTGTCCTTCAAGGTAAGGGCTGTGACATTCTCCAAGTTACTGCTTCTATCAGTGGCTTGGAACCCACCTTCTCATTTAACCCTCACCTTAACCTTAAGGTGTGATGATCCCCTTCAGGTGGAGAAAATGGAGCCTTCCAGGGGATTAGTGACAATCCCAAGGTCATGCAGCAAAGGAGGGTAGCGTTTCTCCACAGAAGGTCTGATTCTGTCCCCCCCCCCCACTGAGTCCTCCTGAAGGGTCCCAGGGCGATGTTTTGTCAGCCAACGTCCCTACCAACCATCTTCAGCGCTTGGCCTCATTTCAAAAGAAGATATGGGGGAACAGAGAAGTTAAGTTCTGGGCCTATGTCACACAGCAAATAAGGTACAGAGTCAGGAGTAGAACTCAGACCCAAGCATTAGGTTTCTGTTGTTTAAATCCATGGGTCCAGGGGGTCCTTGGTCTTGCTGCACCTTGGAGTTTACCCTGGGGGCTTTATGATGCCCAAGTCCCCCTCCCCAGAACCCTGATGTTATTGATCTGGTCTGGACCCCAGGCTTCAGCATTTTGTAACATTTTTAACTTTCTCAGAAGGTTCTACTGGGTA
This sequence comes from Callospermophilus lateralis, assembly GCF_048772815.1. NCBI lineage: Eukaryota > Metazoa > Chordata > Mammalia > Rodentia > Sciuridae > Callospermophilus > Callospermophilus lateralis. The sequence continues at coordinate 155,040,849 of NC_135305.1, read as the reverse complement.
GCTCCCACCTGTACAACCTTCTGGCAGGAAAGGGGGAAATATTTCGGGTAATTTCCATAGATATGGCTCAAGTTGCATTTGGGGATTTTTATTTTTTTTAAGTCATATAAGTTTTTTTCTTTTTTTTTCTCTGCAACTAATTGTTCTTGTTTAATTTTTTTTTTTAAATGCTGTAGTATGCCAGGCACACACGCCTGTCATCCCAGCAACTTTGGAGGCTGAGGCAGGAGGATCGTGAGTTCAAAGCCAGCCTCAGCACTTAGCGAGGCCCTAAGTAATTCAGGGAGAACCTGTTTCTAAATAAAATATTTAAAAGGGCTGGGGACAGGGCTCCGTGGTTAAGCGCCCCTGGCTTTCATCTTTGGTACTAAAAACAATGCTGTAGACAGCAGGAGCCGCAGGACGGCCCACACGACACTTGGCTCCTTCCTAAACCAGCTCGAGTTTTACATGTATCTGTGCAAAGCAGCAGCTAATGGTTTGCTCTGTGCAAACGCCTCCCTGCTCCAGACCCCAGCAGAACCTAAGGCCCGGCCTCCGACAGAGCATTACCAAGTTCTCATTCCGCTCTCTGAGTCGTGTCCCTTGCAAGGAGTCGTCACGGGTAGCTAGACGAGCCTGTCACCCGCCCCAGCCCTCAGTTCCAGCTGCCGTTGTGTACAAACGGTGACAGCTGGGTGGGAAATGACTTCCCAGTCCTTAGACGTTGCTGCCTTGCAGCCCTGTAATGAGACCTGGGCTCTGCCAGGGACCGGCGTGACGGGAGGTGAGAAGCTCAGCCTTAATTAGGGAGCCTGCTGCCGGCTCTGCCCTGCCCGCTCCAGAGCCTGTCACCAATTCTCTTTCCCAAGTAACTTGACACAGGTGTCAGCTGATGAGGAGGCAGCTCCCAGGTCTCGGGTATCGGGCGTCCCCCGAGCTCTCCCTCCACGGCCACCTGGCTCCGTGGACTGTGGACAAGTGCAGACGGGGTTCCGGGCCTCAGTTCCCCTCATCTGTCAGAGCCCAGCAGGTGTCCCTCCGAACTCACAGCCCGCCGTCTGAGTCTAAGTAGTGACGGCTGCAGAGTGGAACAGAACGGTGGGTGGGGGGAGCTTGTCCTCCTAGGAAACAGTCACTCCAAATCCATCCGAAGACCACTCTCGGATTTGAAATAAAATCCTGGCTTCCTGGCACGCCCTCCAGGGTCCCACCGCATCCAGTCCTGCTTCTCTCTCCCACAGCCCCCAGCTCACCATCCTGCAGGCACACGGGTCCTCGTTCTGCTTCTCAGGTGACCCAAGCCCGATTCCCACCCCAGGGCCTTTGCTCTTGCTCTTCTCACTCACAAGTCCCCGCCCCTGGTCTGCGGACGTCTTGCTTCTTCTCATCATCTCCTCCTCCCATTTCCTTTCTCTTATTTCCTTCCTAGGAATCATCACCGATCATAAAATGAGCTCTCTCCCCACTCTATGGGCAGGTCAGCTTCATGACTCAAGGGCTCCTTCATGTCTAGTAGATTCTCAATTAAAAAAAAAAAAACACACACAACCACTTTTGCAGGAGTGAGTCCGTGAGTGACCTGAGCATGAGCTGGTTAGTCCAGGGACCCACGCTGAGGGCACCCACGGTGACGGCACCCGCCTGCCCTCCTTCATTCTGAAGCCCCGAGGGGCCCCAGCCTGTGAGTGGGTTTTGTCCCCCTTCAGGAAGTAGCCAAGAAGATGAACCTGGACATGAGGAAGACGTCATCCCTGTGGAAGGACCAGGCGCTGGTGGAGATCAACATCGCCGTCCTCTACAGCTTTCAGGTAGCTCCCGCCTCACGGGCGCGAGAACCTTCCAGAACCTCGGTGCTGAGGGTTGAGAAACCTGGCTACCAAAACCCACCTGGGCGGGACTCTGTCCACCAGCATGACCTCCTTCCTGTCCGCCTACCTCCCCTGCTTGTGGGTCCTGGGAAAAGAATACCAGGTGGGGGAGGGGTCACCACCTGTTGCTCACGATGCTTCGGAATTACCCTGAGGAGCTGGCAAGATGACCCACGCCTGTCATCCCCGCGGCTCAGGAGGCTGAGGCAGGAGGATCCCGAGTTGAAGGCCAGCCTCAGCCACTCAGCAAGGCCCTGTCTCTAAATGAAATACTTTTCACAAAGGGCTGGGTTTGCGGCTCAGTGCTTCAGCACCCCTGGATTCCAGCCCCAGTGCCCCCCCTTAAAACAGTTGCGATGACAGGTGTCCTCTGTTCCTGTCCTCTCCCAGGGACTCCGATTACCGCATGACAAGTGATAGCCCCACTATCAGAGCCTCGTGGGCCCCTGGTAAAGGGTGTGAACGGAGTTAAGCCCTTGGGTTCTTTGTCCCCAGTTTGAAGAACTGGCCCAGGGTGAGAGCCAGGGTGACGGCCCCCAGGGAGGGGCGCCCGCTGTCTCAGGGTTCTTCAGGGTACCTGTGGCCCTGCGCAGGTGGGCCCAGGGAGGCCGGTGTGGGCGGAGCAAGCGCTCCACGCTCTGCGTGTGATAAGCCCATGGCAGGTGAACGGCCCCCACCGTCTTACGTGGTAAGAGGACAGGTCCCTCATCACGGTCTGACACGTCCATGGGTCCACTCTGTGGCCCACCCTTGCTGGGGTGGGGGCGAGGTGACCAAGGCTGCCCTGGAGCTGCAGGGAACAGGACAGGTGTTCCCAGGAAGCCGCGTGGTGACAGCCCCCAGGGGGTCAGTCCCCCAGACCCCTTGTGTCCTTCCAGGTTGGTGTGAGGTGCCCTTCTCTTGGCCTCCCAGGGGAGATTGGTCCACCTGCCTCCATACTGGGGTAGGAGGACTGGACACCCCCTGTCTGAACCGCGACGTGTGGAGACCACAGAGCGGACACTTGGTCACGAACACAAGATCACATTTTGAAACTGACCCGTGATGACCCAGGGCAGGGGCAGGATCTGGGGTTCTCTGGTTTTTGCAAAAGCAGGACCAGAGACCAGAGGACGGTCTCTAGAATCGAGGCCAGCTCTGCCCTCGGGGGCTTCCCACCAAGCCTGGATAGGTGGGTGGGAACTGCAAGTCCCATGTCAGGGACAGAGAGGGGGCACAGGGACCAACGGCACCGAGAACACAGAAGTCGCGGAGGGTGGGGGCTCGGGAGCTGTTGAGATGACCGGCCCAGCTGGGATCCCTGGGGACCTGGGCCAACGACAGGCTGAGGACAGCAAGGACGGACTGAGCTGACCTATCAGAAAAGCACAGAGGGGACAGATACGGCGGGCGGAGAGGGCAGTGTCACCTGGACGTCCACTCCCCACCTGGGAGGGGCTTACCTGGGTGACGTTTCATCCACTCGTTTTAGGACGTAAGACTTTGTATGTTAAGAGGGTTTTACGTCCCCACGCTCTGGGACCGGTGGCCATAAGTAGGAGGGATCAGAGTATTAAACCAGTGAACAGGAAAAGGAGATTGTTGGAGTCTAGTCACTGCCTGAGCTTCCTCCCCTTCTTAAGAAGCAGGAAAAGCTAGGAAAGACATCGGCACCAACAGACTTTCTCCTGGGTGTGATCACAAGTGAGAGATGTGCAAACAGAGGGTCACGGGCTCCCCTCACACTGCTTAGAATCATCTCCAGGACCACCATCTTGTTTGCTTTCTTTTCTTTAAATTTTTATTTATTTTTTATTTTTTTGGAGGGGGAGTTCTGGAGATTGAATCCAACGATGCGTTACCACTGAGCCCTATCCCCACCCCTTTTTATTTCACTTTATTTATTTATTTTGAGGCAGGCTCTTGCCAAATGCCTTACAGCCTCACTCAGTTGCTGAGGCTGGCCTCCAACTTGCCATCCTCCTCCCTCAGCCTCCTGAGTCTCTGGGGTTACAGGTGTGCCTTGCTGGGCTTGGCTTCCCCAACGCCTCTGATTCCTGGTCCCTTCTCTTCTCACAGAGCGACAAAGTGACCATCGTTGACCACCACTCTGCCACCGAGTCCTTCATTAAGCACATGGAGAACGAATACCGCTGTCGGGGGGGTTGCCCGGCTGACTGGGTGTGGATTGTGCCCCCCATGTCTGGCAGCATCACGCCCGTCTTCCACCAGGAGATGCTCAACTACAGGCTCACACCGTCCTTTGAATACCAGGTCCTGCCCCTTCTGCCCCTTTCCGTGCCGAGTCCCCCCATATCTGCTGTGTATATTGTGTGGGGAGCACATCTTACTCTGGGCCAGCTCTTTGGATGTGCAAATGCCCAGTGGCCATGTGTGGCTCCTGGCTCCCACACTGGGCAGCACAGGTCTTGCCGAAAGACTAACAGAGACAAAATGAGTGCTCAGAGGTCACAAGAAGAAAGTATGAGGGGACCCAGGGCTGATGGGAGGGGCTGGCAGGACACTACAGGGAGGCAAGGACAGCTATAGTGACCGCAGGTGGAATCCCTGCTCTCTAGGGCTGTGGGGTCGGGCAGCCTCAGCCCCAGGGAGCCCTGGGCATCTCCATGAGAAACTGCCATCCCCCGTGGCAGTGACCAAAGCCCTCTCTCCCTTCCCAGCCCGACCCTTGGAACACCCACGTGTGGAAAGGCACCAACGGGACCCCCACGAAGCGGCGCGCCATCGGCTTCAAGAAGCTGGCCGAGTGAGTGTCCCGCCATGGGGACCCGGGGTGCGCCCACTCAGAGAGCCCAGAAAGGGGCACACAGCAGCGGGCGGGGGAACCCATCACCAGAGGTCGCAATACCTGGGTTGGTAACGTCCGCCCATTTCTGTGGGGTCAGTGTTCCCCTGGGGGGAGCGGGGGGAGCCTGCCCCAGGCCCTCCCTCATTTATTTCCTCATTCATTCACTCATTCGTTAGCCCCTTGAGCCAACTAATGAGCAGCAGGTGCGTTCTCCACGCCAGGTGCTGGGCTAGGCTCCGCGGGGTCCAGTGGGGCCCCTGATCTCAGGACGCCCCCGGCCGTCATCTGTCAAAGAGCGAACATGAACAATAGTCCACGCTGGGTCTGTGGCAAGGGCACCGAGAAGTGGTTGTCACCTAGATGTCCCTTGGGAGGTCCCTGAATGGGTGAATGAGATAAACAAGGGTTAGTGGAGCAAAGAAGGGAAGAGAAGGGGCTGTGGACCAGGATGACCACTGTGGGGTCCCCTCTTCCTGAAGGATGCTCGGCCACCTGGGGGCCGGCTGGGTGGGGGGGGGCAACTGAGCCGATTGAATGAGGACCCCAGGCTTCTGCCCAGAGAACTCCACTGACCCACCGTGTTGGGCAGCCATCGGGGTGGACCGAGCCAGCTGGGGTCCAGAATCGCCCATGTGTGCCAGTCTAGTTCTGCAGCAGGGGCCACCTCTGCTGCGGACCCGTGCTGGGTCCCATGGTTCCCGTCCCCATGATTGGCGCCCGGGATCTCTCTCTCCATCCCATCCCACCCGCCAGCCAAGGAGGACCCCAGGCAGCACCCTTCCCCCAACAGGAGCTCTGGAATATTCTCACCAAGGGCCACCTTGGGTCTAGCTCAGCTCCCCTGTCTCCGGGAAGAGAAGGGAGACAGGAATCTAAAACGTTAATTGCACCATGAAGTTTGCAGTGGAAACAAAGGGAGTTGATTATAGATGCGCTGTCATGCCCCATCCCTCCCAGGGAACCCTCCACGCACCTTTGATCCCTTTGGGTTCCCCACCTCCCCGCCCTTAGCTCAGTCTTCCCCCTCTCCCCCGCGTGGGTGGCTCCCCTAATTCTGAAAAATTTACCACCGGTAATCCCCAGGTGGGAGGTAATTAGCAATTTGTGATGCTCAGACTCCTGAGAAGAATGGCTTGGGAGTGGAGCCCAGGTGCTCGCCTCCCCCAGCCCCTGCCAGCAGAGGGGCGGGAAGGAGCCCGGGTTTGAGGTTCTCCGTTGAGCTAGGAGGAGGCTGCATCTGACGTCTAAGCTCCCCAGGGCTCGGGTGACAGCAGCATCTTTGTAAACTCGTCATTTTTCATACACATTTCTTTTGTGCATGGGAGGTACCAGGTGCCCTGCAAAGCCCTGGATGTCATTGCTGAGTAAACCCAGCCTGGCCCTTCCTCTGTGGGTCCCTAAACCCCTGGAACCTTCTGACTCGATGCCTGGTGGATCAGTAGTGGTTTGGGTTTTTTCCCCCTCTCTCAAATACACACGCACCCACAAAATAAGCCCCATGAGTGAACGTGAATGAATGAGGGGTGGACGGGCGAAGGACTGTCCTTCGAGGCAGCGCGTGGTACCCCGAGGTTCACTAGCTAAACCCACCGGCCACTTTAACCCCTGCCTGACTGCCCTGGGGCTGGGGATAAAGTAGCTCAGTGGGGTGCGCCCCCTCGGGGGCTCTGACTCTTGAAGCATCAAAGATCAAGAGAGTCGAGTCTCTGATCTCGTGGATCCATGGTTCTGGCCCAAAAAATCCCAACCTGGTATCTGTTTCCCAACTTTCCTCCCCATCCCCGACTCCCAGAGCCGTCAAGTTCTCAGCCAAGCTGATGGGACAGGCCATGGCCAAGAGGGTCAAAGCCACCATCCTGTACGCCACGGAGACCGGCAAATCGCAAGCCTACGCCAAGACCTTGTGTGAGATCTTCAAACACGCCTTTGACGCCAAGGTGGGTAGCGGGCAGTGCCCGTCCCCAAGCCCCTCACGGTGAATACGGTTGGGAAAGGGAGAGAGGGAAGTGGACAGAGAGGAACTCTGGCCAAGGACGAAAGGACGCTAGAAGATGCGCATCAGCACACACTGCTGCCAATTTCAGGGGACTGCCATAGTCCTCTCCCCACGAACCCTGTAGGAGTCCAGGAACCACCGAATGAAATCCCTGCCTCCGAAGAAAAATGTTAGTGGGTTTTTGAGAAACCATCCTGGAGTCAGTTTTAGGAAGTTCTGTGCTAAAGATGGCTCGGGGGGCCTCTCGGCTACAGGGCTTCTCAGAGCCTTTAATGAATAAACAAACGTGCATTATAATCTCCTAAGGAGGAAAGGGTGGGTTATAAAATGTTTCCCAAATATAATTTTTGGGGAGATACCAGGGATTGAACTCAGGGGCACTCCACCACCGAGCCACATCCCCAGCCCTAGTTTGTATTTTATTTAGACACAGAGTCCCACTGAGTTGCTGAGGGCCTCTCTGTTGCTGAGGCTGGCTTTGAACTCTGGATCCTCCTACCTCAGCCTCCTGAGCCGCTGGGATGACAGGCAGACACCACTGCGCCCGGCTCCCAAATATAATTGACCCTGGGTCATTTCTTTTCATGGGGCACCCCAGCAGACTGGACTTCCTGAGACCCTGCTTTGACAAATGTCGTGCGGGTGACGCTGAGGCTCAGGGTGACTGTCCCAGATTCATCTCATCCGGGGGCTTCACGCTGCAGAGGCCAGGTTTAGGGAAGGGGTGGAGCGGGCCACTTAGGTCCAGCCAGGCCATTCCCAGCCTGACTGGGGACAGGAAGAATCCAGGACGGGTTGGCGGTAAGGAGCCCAAGGACTTCATTCAAGGTCTGTCTCTCCCGGCAGCCAGCCCTGGGACCACGGCCCCGACCCTGCGGCCTTCACCCCAGTGGCCACAGGAAGGTCCTCAGCTGCTAACAGGCCTCTGGCCCCACCCACTTGAGCCCACTGATGAACTGGCAGCCCAGAACATCTGCTCCTCTTTCCAGAGGACATGGCTCAAGATGACTCACCTTCTCCCTCTCTCCTCCGCTTCCCCTCTCTCCTCCTCACCTCCCTCTTCCTTCCTCCCCCACCCCATGCCCGTGTCCCGCCAGGTGATGTCCATGGAAGAATATGACATCGTGCACCTGGAACACGAAACGCTGGTCCTCGTGGTCACCAGCACCTTCGGCAACGGAGACCCCCCGGAGAATGGGGAGGTGAGATGGGCTCCCCCTGTTCTAGGATGCAGGAGGGCCTCCCTGGGACCAGAGTCCCCCCAGAGCCAGGGACGTCGGTCGGATCCAAGTCGTGCAGACACTGGACGATCCCCAGCTCTCAGGCTGTGGGTGTCCACTGTTCAAATAGTCCTAGTGAAAATGTCACCGGAGTGAGCTCCTTGTGTGGAAAGGGGAGCCTGCTGTCCCCTGCCAAAGACCCAGGGACAACATTTTTATAAACAGAAGGCCACCCAGGAGCGTTGTGTCGTGGGGGTAGAGTGTCCACGCCTGCCGTCCCTTAAACAGCTGACCTTCCATTATACCTGCTGCTCACCTTGGCCGCCCACCTGAGCCCCGGCCATCCCTGATATCTGGCTGCCAGGCATCGGGCTCCTCGGTGACTGGCCAGGACCCCAGGCCCTGTGCCCGTCCGTCCCCCTTGCAGACTAATTTATACAGACGTCCCTCACTTTTTCCTCCTCTGTTCTGACCTCCAGAAATTCGGCTGTGCTTTGATGGAAATGAGGCACCCCAACTCCATGCAGGAGGAGAGGAAGTAAGTGACCAGTCCCTCCAATGTCAGTGACAACCCTGGGATCCCTGGAAATTCTGTTTTGGCCCCTGGGATTCACATTTGAGTTGTGGACGGTGGTTGTGACCCCAAGACCATTGAATACTGAATTTAGCTGGCAGGTGTCTGGGATTCCCTGGGGCTGGCATCTCAGTGCCCGACCAAGTCCCTTCTAAGCTCTGTGACTCAGTTTCTCTTTATGTCAAATAGAGGTGATGATAGCTACCTTAACTTTCTGATGAGTAAGAATCAGGTCCAAAAATGGACGAAAGAGTCCTCGGAAAAGTTAAGTGCACGGTGTATACATCCGTTCTGATTCTCCCACCCCCACCTTTGGAGACCCCCATTCAAAGTCAGTGAAAGCTGCCTCTCGGGTTTTTCGATCTGATGCTCACAGTGGACCCGCAACCAGTGCAGAGGTTAAGTTCAAAAGCCGGACAAGATCACCTCACCAAGACCACCTGGTGCACAGACATTCATGAAGGAATTGCACCTCGCGTGGGACTGGGTTCTGAAGGCGTTCCACAAGGTGGACGGTCTGTTATCTAGACTTCCTCGGAAAGGCCCAGGACCCTCCGTGAGGGCGCCTGGTGTGGAGCAGATCCCTGAGTCTTAAGACGAGCACCGCATGGCATAGCTGACTGGCATTCAGAGATGGTGTTGTGCAGAAAATCACTCTTGGTTTTCTCCCTGCAAAACACATGTGGCCAGTCCCATCCCAGAGCCCCTGGTGACCTGCCCTCGTCCATACCTGGCCTCAGCACCTTTGGTCCTGGTGGCCTCCCTGCAGGTCACCCCTCACCCCTCCTTCAGGGAGAGATAGGGCTCCATCCATTCTCCCCTCTAGGTACCCGGAACCCTTGCGTTTCTTTCCCCGTAAAGGGCCTTCCCTCCCCCCTGGTGACACTGAAGCCCGCGGTCTGGCTGCCGCCCGTGACAGCCGGCACAGGTAGCGCGTGTATGTGTACGCATGCATGCGTGTGCAAGCGTGTGTGTGCATGTGTGTGTGCGCGTGCACCCGTACGTAGGCATGTCCTACACCCCAGCATCCCTGGCCGCGGCCCCCCGGGGTCTCCAAGTGACCTGGATTCTAACCCAGGCTGTGCCCTTCGCCCATTCAGCCACCTGGGCAAACCACTTGACTCCCGGGGGCCTCCGTCTCCCTCGGCTGCCAAATGGGGAGCCATGATCCTGCCCCGCCCTCCTGGGGGGCTGTTGCCAGGGTTCCCGGGAAAATAACAACGGGGACAGCATTTGGAGGAACCTCCAGCCTCATACGGATCCACGTGCTGCTATTCTTACCCCACAACTGTCAGCCTGCCTCCCCCGCTAACCACACACACCCCCTGAGATGCTGCATGACTTATTTGGAGAAGTGACTCAATGTGAGGCTATTTTGGGGGCAGAAAATACACTTCCGTATATTTAGAACTTTCCTGATGCTGGAGCGGACACTTTGAAGAGCGTCCAGTTTAGAAACGCTGCTGCCAGATCGCACAGATTTCTTTTTATGTCTTTTTTTTTATTTTTTCTTCCCCGTTTTGCATTCAGATTTGTGCATTGGGTTCTCGCCTGGAGTTTGGGGGCTTGGGCTTGTTTTTGTTTGTTTCTTTGTCAGGTACTGGGGTTCGGGTTTGGGTTTGGGCTTCAGTTTGTTTTTGCCTTGTGTGCAAGCAACACGGACCCCTAGGAGAGGAGAACGGATGGGGGTGTTTTGGGCTTCGTTGTTTCAAGGCCTCGAGATTCCTGAGCCTCTCGGGCTGAGGTTTGGGTCCCAGGACATCTTCCTTCCCCTTGAAAATAATTTAATTATTATATAAAGCAGCGATGTCTTTTCATGCAGGGTCTCAGTGCTAAACATTTCTTATGTTTGCCTGAAATGTGACCTGCGACCCAGGAAAAATGTCTAAGATCTATGACTCTATGAAAGGAAAGAGTTGACCAGAATAGACCAGCCCGGTTCTGCAGAACTTTTCTCTTTTTTTTTTTTTTTTTTGGTACCAGGGATTGAACCCAGGGGCGCTCTCCCACTAAACCACATTCCCAGCCCTTTTTACTTATTTATTTATTTTTAATTTTGAGACGAGGGTCTTACTAAGTCACTGTGCATGTTGCTCAATTGTTGAGGCCGGCCTCCATCCTCTTGTCTCAGCCTTCCTAGTCTCGGGGATGACAGGCGGGTGCCACTGTGCCCAGCTTCCAGGATAGAGATCTTCCACGTCCGTATTGACGGTATACCAGTCACTGTCTGCATATGGCTGCTGGATTCCTGAGGTGTAGCTATTGCATGTGAGGACGGGAATTTCCAACTGCATCTCATTCTAATTGATCCAAGTGTAAATAGCCACACTCAGATGGTGGCCGCCATATTGGAAAGCCAGTTCCTGGCTGTTAAAGCGAGACCTGGGGACTAGCAGATGGGCACTTCTTGGGGACTTGTTAGAAATGCCCATTCTCAGACCCCACCCCAGACCTCTTGAACCAGAACGCATTTTAACGAGACCCTGGAATGATTCAGAGAGCAAGGGAGCGTGGCCTGTGGTGAGGGGGTCCATTCGGCTCCTGATGTCTTATTGACTCAGCCATGTTAACGGAATGGGCTCGAGTTTCTTAAATCGAGCATGGCCACAAGCCTGTGAAGTTCCAGGGAGGGTCCCGTGCAGGAGGACGATTATCGAGGTGGGGGGCGAGAGTTGACATGTTCTTGAAGAGACCCCAGGAGTGGTGTGCATTGACTCCACAAACCCAACAGATAAGGTACCAGAACCAGGACCCGTGACTTGAAGATCCCCAGGGGGTGTGGGCCTCAGGAGGGGGTCCAGACGGACCTCACAGACTCTCGTTCACCTTGGCAGGAGCTACAAGGTCCGGTTCAACAGCGTCTCCTCCTACTCTGACTCGCGCAAATCATCCGGCGATGGGCCTGACTTCAGAGACAACTTTGAGAGTGCTGGACCCCTGGCCAATGTGAGGTGAGCAAGGGTCCTGGGGTCAGGGGAGACGGAGGCTCTTGGGGAGCTGGACCTCGGTGCAAGATGGGTTCTTGGTTGCAGGGAGAGGTCTCCCGTTCATTGCCCCTTTATTCCCTTATAAAACCAGGCTGTCTGGGACCTCCTGGCTGTCTGGGAGCCTCCATTCATCTCGCTGGCTGACCCTTCCTGTGGCCCCTCTGACCATTCACCCTCTCTCAGAGCCCCAGCACCCGCAGTCCACCCCATGGGCTGAAGCGCATTATTTCCTATCCGTCACTCAGCTTCCATTCCCAGTGAACACATTTCATACTGGATAGAAGTCTCGGGAGCAACCCTGGCAGTGACTCCGAACCCTGAATACACACAAAATCCACCTGAGAATATTCACAACATACCCACACCATAGCCAAGCCCCGCTTCCCGAGATTCGGATGTAACTGGTACAAAATGTGGGCCCACGCCTGGACTTTTTTCCTGACACTCTCTCGGTGACTCTAGCATGCAGTCCGATTTTTAAAAGACCAGCCAACCCCATGTTTGCCAAAACAGACTCACCTGCCAGGAGATAATTTTAGGTGGTCCGTGGACAGACGTCTTTGTTCACCAGCTATGTGTTCAGTTGAATGTGCATTTGCAAGGACGTGAAACTGGGATGTCAGACCTCCCGTCTCATGGATATTGGTCAAACAAGACTGATGGAGGACGTTCAGGCCTACCCACGAGCCTCTTCAGCCCTCTGAAACTGACATGTCTTCACAACCGCTCAGAGCTATGCTCAGTAGACAATTCCTAGATGTTGGAGGATCGTGTCCATCAGTACATTTTTAAATAGGCTTTAGGTTCAAAAGCAATTTTAGGTTGGCTTGTAAAAAATTATACAGAAAGTACAAAAAAAAAAAAAAATTGAAGCCAGGCACAGTGGTCCATACCTATAATCCCAGCAGCTCGGGAGGCTGAGGCAGGAGGATCTCAAGTTCAAAGCCAGCCTCAGCAACAGCGAGGCCCTAAGCAACTCAATGAGACCCTGTCTCTAAATACAAAATAGGGCTGGGGATGTGGCTCAGTGGTTGAGTGCCCCTGAGTTCAATCCCTGGTACCCCGCCAAAAAAAAATTTTTTTTTTTAAGTCATATCCCAAAGGCTCCAACTCCCCTACCCTGAACACGTGGTCTCCCAACATCAGCATCCTGTGACAACATGGTGCATTGGTTAGAATCATTATCAGTCAAGGCCTAGAGTTTACTTCAGAATCCCCTCTTAGTGTGGCACATTTTGTGGGTTTTGACGTTAGTACATTTTTTAGCTGAACACTGAAACTTCAGTTCTAGAGTTTGACAGTCAGACCTACTTTATTCTTATTAAATCTATCACAGCCAGAAGTTGGCAGACAAATGCCCACAGGCCAAGCCCAGCTTGGCCACGGCATGTTTTTGTTCAACCCTTCGGCTAAAAATGGTTTTTGGTTTTTTACAGATGAGTAATTGGAATTAATGATAGAGAACATCTTGGAGATCCAGTTAAACAAAATGTTATCCACCCCCCCCCAACAAAAAAAAATCCTATTCTTCTCATTAGTAGCCCTGAAAAATTTGTTCTCAACTATTATTATATTTTTTAAATTTCACCAATTAAAAAAAGTACAGAAGGGTTTTTTTTTTCCCTCTTGTTACATAAATGCCCAAAAAGTAGCTTCGATTTTGTAGTCCCCAAAATATTTGCTATCTGGCCCTGAATGTAAGAAGTTAGTCAACTGCTGTTGGAGACTTAAAATGAAAGTTTTGAAATCCTAAGTACAAATTGTGGTAGGAATGTGAGTCTACCAGTGACCAGAGTAGGTCTCTAGGTCCATTAGGAAGTGAATTAATGAATTGACTCTCTGAACCATTTGAGTTGAATGTCTTAGTCAATACAAGATGCTGTAACAAAATACCATTAATTAGATGGCTTATAAACATCAGAAATTTATTGCTTACGGTTCTGGAGGTCAGGAAGTCCAAGATCAAAGCCCTGGCAAATTCAGCATCTGCTGAGGGCTCACTCTCGGGTTAGTAGATATTACCTTCTCCCTGCGTCCTCACTTGGTAGAAGGGAAGAACTCTGTTCTCTTCAGCCCCTTAAAAGGACACTAGTCTCACTCTCTAGGGCTCTGCCTTGATGACCTAATCATCTCCAAAGGCCCCACCTCCTTATCCCATCGCCTTGGAGATTAGATTTCAACATGAATTTTGAAAAGACGCCAACATTTGGTCCTTAGCATGGGGTTCGATCAGCCAGAGAGTAGAAGTGAAAAGCGAGTTAAAGAACAGGAACAGGAGTCCAATATGGCCGCCATCACAAGTACAAGTAACAGATACAAGTGACCCCAAGCCGTGCTCAGCGCGGGCCGTTTCCACATCTGCACTGGGCCAAGGCGAAAGCAAAGGCTTGGGGCAGGGTGCCCTTTCCTGACACCCCCCCGCACACCAGTCCTCATCTGGTCACCACATCTCCCACCTGTTGGACGAGGGTGGGGACAAGGGACAACATAAAGGTGGGTTTGAGAGGAGTGTTAACCCCCATCTGGGAGACGCCTGAACAGATCTCAAGTTCATCTTCCAGTGATGGGGAGTCCCTCCCTCCCAACCTCCCCCTTCCCTTCTCCTCCCCTGTCTCCATCTGTCACTGTCTGGTCCCGGGGGTTCTCAAAGGGAGATTCAAGGACAGGGCAAGACCCCGTGCCGCAGGTTTAATAGCGCCACTTCTTGACCTGTCAGGTGACCGTCCAGAGCAGGTGAGGGGTTCCTGTGCCCTCTGTGGACCTGCTGCTCCACTTCCTGAGAGGTCCAGAACTGCAGGACTGTGGCTCAGAGTGTCCGTAGGAAGGGCCGTGTGGGACACCACCCTCCGCCCTCCGTGCCCACCTCAACATGGAGGAGAAGCGCATCAGTGCGGCCCCCGCTGGCTCCAACCCCGACACCTGTATTTCCACAAAGAGGAAGAGAAATGAGTGTGTGAGGCACATAAATTTCACAAACATGCCACGGGGTGGAGCCAGCCTGGTTACAACTCTTTCCTCTCCTTTCGGAAAATGCTGATTACACACCAATGTTCCATGTGCTAATGACAGGTCCCTCTGGTCACTTTAGTACCTCCGGGTCCCTGAGGACCAAGGTGTTGGAGTCTTCGTTGTCTGTCTAACGGTTCCTCTTGCAGAATTCAAGCCTCCCACTCAGGTAGACTCATGTCCCCCGTGAGTCCAGCTTAGAAAGGGTCAACGGTCACTGCTGTCCCTTGCGGTCCCTCCTGAGAACCATTTGGAACTTTCTCCTGAGGTGGGTGACAGCTAGCAGAGACCAAACAGAAGACAGGAGAGACCTCAAGGGCTCCGGGGATTCAAGGAGACCTTCTCCAGATGGCTTGAGGTGGCTTCAACTCCATCAGCGAATCACAGTCCACCTGAGATGCTGGTTAGGTGTGTCCCCCTTCACCAAATACAGCGGCCTGTGCCGAAGCAACAGAGATGGATCTTCTCGTTGCTCCAAAAGCTCGAAGTCCAAGATCAGAGTGCCAGCCGTGTTGACTTCTGGCGTGGCCTCTCCCCCTGGCCTGCAGATGGCCGCCTTCTTTACCATGTTGCAGAAAGAGAGAGACGGAGACGGGGACAGACAGAGAAAGGGTCCTGTGGGATTAGGGGTCACCCTTCTGACCTCCCTGGCTCTCACTATCTCCACTAGGCCCTACCTCCAAATGCAACCACTCTGGAGTTTAGGGCTCCAACGTGAATTTCGAGGGCACACAGTTCAGCCCGACATCCCCCACGTCACCCCCCAGTCCCCTACCATGGACCTTCTGCTGTCTCCTTGCCAGGTTCTCGGTGTTCGGCCTTGGCTCCCGGGCCTACCCCCACTTCTGCGCCTTCGGACACGCCGTGGACACCCTCCTGGAAGAGTTGGGAGGGGAGAGGATCCTGAAGATGAGAGAGGGGGACGAGCTCTGTGGACAGGAGGAGGCCTTCCGGACGTGGGCCAAGAAGGTCTTCAAGGTAATCCCCACCAGAGACCCAGGGAGGAGCGCTGCCCCCCACCCAGAGCCGGCACCCACCCCAGGAGAAGGAGCAGGAGCCCTGGGACTTCTCCGCAGCTCCAGTGGCCCCCCAGGGGCTTTAAATCACACATTTTCCACCCCGGAGCCAACATTGTACATTATGGGCAGGGAGCGGGTCCCCAAACAGAAACGGTAGGGGCTGGAGGTGTAGCCAGAGGTCGCGGGCTTGCCTAGGGTGCACGAGGCCCTGTGCTTCTATCCCAGTGTGCAAAAAATAAATAAAATAAACAAAATCACAGAGTCTGTGCACGCATAACACTGAGTGAAGATTAAAACAGAACTAAAGGTTTCCTGCCGCAGTTACGCTGTCCACTCGTGTGTGCTAAGCAGCCTCAGCGGCCAGGGTCACCCTCTGAGTGCAGAGCGTCTCCACCATGGTAGGACCTCCTGCCGGACGGCACTGCCCCAAAAACGAGGTCACAGGAGAGAAATGCAGCAGAGCCGGTGTCTCAGCGTGGGGCAGGACTACCTGGCCATCCTGGGAGCAGGGGACATTGAATGTGGCCCCTGGTGCCTTTCCCTCCTCCTTCACCGCCCTGAAGTGTATCCTTATCCACAGCCCAGGAGAAGGAGAACGAGGCAACTCCTTTCACTTAACCGGCACTTCTTCAGAGAACAAAGGGGAAACTGAGGCCCGGGGCTGCAAGGACTGCTGGGAGGGAGGCCGTGTCCATAAGCCCATCCCTGATCTTCCACCCAGACCAGGAGCTGAGAGAGCTTGGCTTTTTTCACACCAAGTTATGAGTACCAGGGGTGGAACCCAGGGGCGCTCCGCCACTGAGCCACCCCCAGCCCTTTTTACTTTATCTGGACACGGGGTCTTGCTGAGTTGCCCAGGCTGGCCTTGATCTCGTGGTCATCCTTCCTCAGCCTTCTGAGTAGCTGAGGATTACAGGCATTACTGCGTCTAGCGATGGTACGGCCCCGGATTTCAGACTGTGGAATTGCTAAATGTTCATTGTACCACAGGATCTTTGTCCGGACTCCCTTAGTCCAACCATTTCCTCCCCGTTTAAAGCCACTATGCCCTTCAGCTACCAACCTCCGGTTCTCCCCTCCCACCCTCTGCTCTAGCACCACTAATCCCAGGTCTGCATCTTAATTTCCCTGCTGTGTTCATTTCATATGAATGGAATCACATTAATAGGAGGCCTTTTGTGAGTGGCTTTTCCCACTTACCATCATGTTTTCAAGGTTCATGTTACAGCAGAAATCAAGACTCTGTCCCTTTCTCATGGCTGACTAATATCCTATTGTATGGATATGCCACATTTTATTTATCCATTTGTCTATTGATGGCTTTTTTGAATGGCTTTCAAATCAACAAGGCCAGACAATATGAAAAGCTATCCTTGAAAACTTTAATTTTCTTTTTGGCAATGCTGGGGATGGAACCCAGACCTTGTACATGCTAGGTAAGTGCTCTACCACTGAGCTACACCTCCTTGAATTTTATTATTAAAAAACAGAATTCTGTGGTGGCATGCATCTCTAGTGCCAGCTACTCAGGAGGCTGAGGTGGGCGCATCATGTGAGCTTGGGAGATCTAGACCAGCCCAGACAACACAGGGAGATCCTATGTCAAAAATAAAAATAATGATTTTGAACAGTAATTCTTAGGATCCTTAATGTTGAGGAACAGATGGCTTAGCCAAAACAAAACAAAGCAAAAATGTAGGCTGGAAACGGAGACCAAGGGCAGAGCACATACCTACATGCACCAGGTCCTGGGTTCAATTCCTAGGACTGTGAACAGAAAAGAAAAATATACCTGAGGTGTACAGGCACTCCATACACTCTGCTTTTAAATAACTTAAGAAGTCTTTTGAGGAAGATGAGTGGGAAATTCTATGGTGTTTACTTTCTTCTTTAATGCTCAGCCTCCACATGTGTTGGTTTTAGAGATCAATGCCACCAGAGTTATAGCTTAAGTAGAGGCTAGGTCCTAAATCAATGGAAAATGTGAGGTGTCCAGCACCTTGCAGGCACTTAAAAAACATGGGGTGGATGGGTTGGATGGGTGGATAGGTGGATGGGTAGGTGGATAGATTGATGGATGATGGATGAACAGACAGATGGATGGATGGATGGATGGATAGATCAGATGGATGGATGGATGGGTGGGTAGATGAAGGGACAGGTGGATGGATAGATGGGTTGATGGATGGATGTGAATCAAAGTGGCTTTAAATCACACATTTTCCACCCAGGATGGATGGAAGGATGGATGGATGGATGGATGGATAGAGAATAGGTGATGGGTGGGTAGATGTATTGATGGGTAGAAGGATGGATGGACGAATGGATGGATGAATGGATGGATAAAGAGATCAGTGGGTGATGGATGGATGGATTGACAGGTGGGTGGGTGGATGAATGGACAGGTGGATGGATAGTTGGATGGATGGATGGATGGATAGAGGATAAGAGGATGGGTAGATGGATTGATGGGTAGAAGGATGTATGAATGAATAGATAGATTGGTGAGTGATTGATGGATGGATGGACAGATGGGTGGGTGGATGAATGGACAGGTGGGTGGATAGATGGATGGATAGATGGGTGGATGGATGGATGGATGGATGGATGGATGGATGGACGGACAGGTGGATCTATGGATTGGTAGATGGATGGATGGATGGGTGGACAGGTGGATGGAAGGATGGATGAATGGGTAGATGGATGGGTAGATGAATGGATGGATGGATGGATGGATGGATGGATGGACAGATGAATGGAAAGATGGATGGATGGATGGGTGGGTGGATGGATGGATGGATGGATGGGTGGGAGGATGGACAGGTAGATAGAAGGATGGATGGATGGATGGATGGACAGGTGATGGAAGGATAGATGAATGGATGGATGGATGCATGGACAGGTGGATGGACAGGTGGATGGATGGATGGATGGATGGATGGATGGATGGATGGATGGACAGGTGGGTGGATAGATGGATGGATGGGTGGGTGGGTGGATGGATGGATGGATGGATGTGTGGGTGGATGGATAGATGGATGGATGAATGGGTGGGTGGACAGGTGGATAGAAGGATGGATGGGTGGGTGGGTGGATGGATGGATAGATGGAAGGATGGATGGATGGGTGGGTGGATAGATGGATGGATGGGTAGGTGGGTGGATGGATGGATGGATGGGTGGGTGGGTGGATGGATGGATGGATGGATGAACAGGTGGATGGAAGGATGAATGGATGGATGGGTGGGTGGGTGGATAGATAGATGGGTGGATAGATGGATGGGCAGGTGGATGGAAGAATGGATGGGTGGGTGGATGGATGGATGGATGGATGAGTGGGTGGGTGGATGGATGGAAGGATGGATGGATGGATGGATGGATGGAAGGATGGGTGGATGTGTGGATGGAAGGATGGATGGATGGATGGATGGGTGGATGGGTAGATAGATAGATGGTGGATAGATGGATGGGCAGGTGGATGGAAGGATGGATGGGTGGGCGAAGCATGGAGGTAGATAGAAAGGGAGAGAAGAGGGAAAGAAAAAAGGAAGGTTGAGTGGATGGAAAAACAGATTCCATGACTTGGGACTATTGGGGAGGGGCCTCTCTTGGCCAAGAGAGGCCACCCAAAGCCCTGTGTGTGCCACAGGCGGCCTGTGACGTGTTCTGCGTGGGGGATGACGTCAACATCGAGAAGGCCAACAACTCCCTCATCAGCAACGACCGCAGCTGGAAGAGGAACAAGTTCCGCCTCACCTACGTGGCCGAAGCACCAGAACTTACCCAGGGTACTGGGCACTGCCACCCCGCCCCCACCGGGAGGCCCCTTTGCAACAGCGACAGGGTGGGGGGAGGGAAGGTGGGGGACCTCACCTGGAAAGGCACCTCGGTGCCTCAGTGGGTTGGTTTGCTGGACGTCCAAGGGCAAGCCTTCAAGAGTGGACTCGCCCCTCGCCTGCCCCACACCCAGAGCCCTGGGGAGCTTCTCTCTCCCATGGAGTACCAAGCCCCCAAGCCATCCTGCTTCAGTGCCTGCCGATCCCAGCCCGTTCTCACGTCTTGTCTCTTCACTTGACCGCAGTAGGAGCAGGAATAGAGGGTCCCTGAAAACCTGGAGCACCTTAGAGGTGCCCCTATACCCCCTGAGGGAGACCGGTGTCGCTCTCCACAGGGCTCTCCAACGTCCACAAAAAGCGAGTCTCCGCCGCGCGGCTCCTGAGTCGGCAGAACCTCCAGAGCCCCAAGTCCAGGTAGGAATGTGGACGTGTCCACCTCGGCTCCCAGGGGCCACTCACCGCACGGGAGGGCATCTGCTCCCTCCATGGAGTGACCACTGCAAAGTGCCACCGAGCCACACCCCCCGCCTTGGTGCCTGTCACGTGTGGGTTTCCTGTGCCTGAGGCAGGAACAAAGGAGACACGGTGCTGGTCCTGTGAACAGGGGAAAGAGAAAAGCTCTGAGTGATTCTTCACAGTGGGCCACACTCGTGTGGAATTGCCGAGGGCTCACTGGACCCCAGGATCTTCATCAGAAAGATCAGTTCCCGCATTTCCTCCAGGTGGACCATTTTTCTGCAGAGCGCTGCAAAAATAGCTAGCTGGCCTCTGCCTTAATGTCTCCGGGATGAGAGGGGGTTTTTCCAGTCCCCCCCAAAAAATGCACTCCATGTTTTGTTAGAAATTATCTGAACACCTAACATAGCCAAATATCCAATCTATATAATATAAATAGTCTGTCTTCTTAGCAGTTGATGTTAAACCCAGTGAGCCTTCTCAGTGACACCCAAGACGAATTCATTTCTTTCAAATGAGAAACCTTCTGGGTATGGTGGCACCTGCCTACAATCCCCTCCACTCTGGAGGCTGAAGCAGAAGGATCGCAAGTTCGAGGCCAGCCTCAACAACTTAGCGAGACTCTGTCTCAAAATAGAAAAAATAGAAAGGGCTGGGGACGTGGCTCAGTGGCCAAGTCATCCTGCCTCAGACCTGGTTTGCCAAGCTTTGGGCTATAGTAAAAGGGTACACTCTGTCCTGTTGGAAATGTCATTTGCAGACCTGGTCACGGTGCAGCGGAAGTCGTGTGCTCGCTGCCGAGTGCGCTGGGGCTATTATTGCCGCTGCTGATCTGAACAGGATGTGCTCCTGTCACCCGAGAATGCGGGCGCTGTCCCTAACAGCCCGCTCTCCCATTAAGCCAACGTCCTCCCTGCCCCTTGACATCTCTCTTCTCGAAATGATCAAACCAGGCTGTCCACCCCTCCCCTTGTATAAATATATATATATATATATATTTTTTTTAGCACTAATGAGTGTCTTTGTGTTGATCCCTGTTGAATCTCACTTTGTAGTTAAGAGCCTAGGAAGAGCTTTTGAAATCTTGATTCTTTTTGCACAGCGTCATACAAACAGCGTGCGGTCCGCCTGCACAGCCCCGGGTTCTGACCCCAGCTCTCCCCTGCATGAGCTGTGTGGCCTTGAACAAGTCACCCAGGTGCTCGGAGCCCATGTCTCCTTCTCTGTAACACAGGAACGAGGGCTGGAGAGAGTGCTCATGTTTATCTAGTGCTTCCCACGTCCTGAGCTCTCTGCACAGGACCTCACACCATTCATACCAGCCCAGGAGAAAGGGACGGTCTCGTTTTAAGTAGGAGAAAATGACGGGAAGTAGAAGTGACTGTTTCAAGGTCACACTGACCCTTCCAGTGAGCACACCTGCTTCCCGTGGGGTCTTTGAAACCTTGGATGACCGTGACCAACCTGTCACAGCCCCAGATCCACCTGTCAGAGCCAGCCTGTTCCTCCCTCCTAGATCCTCAAACATTAAAGAAGTAGATTGGGAGATTAATCTCTGAATAATTAGTTAAATACAGTGTTTGGAGCTCAGCGAGCTCTGATCTACAGCGAGAGATCCTCCACGTGGTGTGTGCACCTCACTTTCCACTTCTCTCCCGGGGAAAGGCGTGACTTGCACAGCAATGAAAGAGAAGGGGCAGACAGTCTGCCCTAACCTTGGAAGTCCAGTTGAGCAGTGCCCCCCCTAAACCACAGTACAGAAGCAACAAAGGAAAACTGCAGATATTTTGATACCAAAATGGAACCAAAGTCCTCAAATTAGCCTCTGCCCTTCCTCTAAGCGGAGGGTCTAAAAGGGACAGATGAGAAAATTTCAAGCAGGGCTAGGAACTAGAACCTAGTATTAAATCCGTCGTGAATTAGCACAAAGAGGACCAAATTGTACCTGAGTGTTCTTCTCTTTAAAAGCAGCTCTGGTGCAGTCCGTTTCCAGCTCCCGAATCGAGGGGGAAAGCATGATGCTCCCATTTTTCTCCTGCCCGAGGCTGAAGCTGGGCTCTTTGGCCCTGGAGGCCGCCACTCAGATTCACAAATCACCCCCACTAGAGGCCCTTAATTGCAAACAAGGTGCCGAGGAGGAAGTAAACGGCTTCTCCAGGGCGATCCTTGCGAATCTAAAGTGACCACAATGGGTCCTGCCTGGAAACAGGTTCTAATCCGTGCGCAGCAATTAGCTCACAATGCAGAGGAGACGGTAGTGGAGCGCCGATGGGTGAGCAGAGCGAGTCCTAGAAGTCGGGAAGAACGGGCGGTGGCAGAGCCTGGGTCTCCAGGTGGAGGACAGGAGAGCCACAGGGCAGAGGGCCCGAGGTCCGGGTTTGGGAGAAGAGCGGACCTTGTTGGAATTCCCATCTCCCCGGGGACAAAGCTGCTGCTCTCTGGCCTTGCCTGCCTCGACAGAGGACAAGGACAGCCCAAGGGGCTGCCTTGGCTCCCCCACACACACACCCTGCACACGGAGATGCACTGGGCCTTATTCAGTCCTATCTCAGATCCCCAGGGCGGCCACCTGGAGCAGACCTGGGACCATCTCCCATCTGAGTGACTGAAATAGCGGCCCACCTCGTCGCTGTTTCTTGGCTTTTCTCTCAGCGATCTGTTTTCCAAACAGCAGCCTGAGCGAGTCTTTAAAAACCTGAATTGAAGCATGTCACCCCCTTCTTTTCACAGCCTGGCCACTGAGCATAGGGAGCCCTCTAGACTCTTTGCCATGACAGACTGTGACAAGGCCTGCAAGATCTGGGCCCTGACACTCTCCAAACCCTCCGGCTGTCTTTCCCTTCCTCGAATAGCTCCTGCCTTTTTCTGCCTCAGGGCCTTTGCACGTCCATCCCCCTTTCCCGGAACCCTCTGGATCTTTGTGGACCCACTTCTTCTCATTTTCAAATTTCTGTTCGAATGTCAGATCACAAAGAAGCCTCTCTGACCACCCTACCTGCTCTCCACCCACCACCATCACCCAGCCCCTCCAAGTACCCTGGGCCATGTGGCCATTCAGTTCCGTGATCTCATCCAGGAGCCTGCAAAGCCCCTTTGCTTAAAATCCCACCACGCTGGGCAGAGCCTGGGCCAGCTACTTTCATTTCCTCCTACCCCTTACCCTCTGCTACATTCAAGAGGACCTGGGGAAAGTGACTGGGAGCGTGAGCCGGCTGGTCAAGTTCAGGTCCTCTGCATTGTCATCTTGTGCAAATCGTGATGGTCGCGGAAGAAAGCAGATACTGATCTGGCAGCCTTTCAAAAGGCTTCCTCTGCTGGATCCCAGGAGGTCCCCAGGAGAGAAGCCTACAGCGCCCCCTGCTGGCTGCTGGCTGCTGCTCACTCCCTGGCTGCCGAGGCTAGGTAATGAGGTCTTGGAGCTCGGGAGAATCAGTCATGCGCGTTCATATAATTTGACAAGATCACTGCTCCAGAGAGGATGAGACCTGCTTTTGAAAGGAGAGAGGAGCCCCAGGCCCTATCAGTACCATTCACGATTATGACCACAAGCTCCCATCTTACTAAGTAAGGACAGGGGTGCCAGGCTTCGAGAAAACACTGGACATTCCCCTCATCAACACACACAAAAAATGTGTCAGCTCAGCTGTTTTTAATAACGGTGGCTATTTGTAGCACAAAGGGGGCTCTTGGTTGTGCCAAGAAATGCCTCTACGCAGCGAGTCCCATTGGTCTATTGGAGTGTGATTTACGTACCATGGAGACGGGGGGAATTTCAGATTGAATCCAGCATCCCTATCAACCGAAAGCCACTGGCCTCGGAGGAGGAGCGGATTTGGAAAGCAAACGCGGCTCTGAGTATGAGGGATCTGATGTCCCAAGGTTTCTTCTCTGTCCCAGCGTTTGCAGGGATCAGGTGAAGGGCAGGGTCACCGGCACTAAAACTTTTCAAAGGACCAAAACAATGACGTTCTGAGAATTCTTCAAGTTCAGGCTTTCTGGACTTCAAATGCAAAGATCAGTGTGAAAGGGCGTGACGGGGCAGGCGTAAAAGTGCCTCTCTCTAGGTGTGCTTCTCAGACCTCGCCATTTTATGACCTCTGTGAATTTAGGAGTGAGAGGAACCCGAGCGTAAGGCCAGGTCTTTTTTTCCCTGACAATATGAACACCCTGGTTGTAGAAGAGGATGGAGCTGGGAATTCCTAGGAGAGATTGGCGCTGAGCACAGGGTCTGTCCGGCGACAGACTCACCCTGGAAGTCTGAGGTTCTGTCATTCATCAGATAACTTTTTGGGAACTTTGTATGTGCCATATGCTGTCCTAGGCACAGGGATACGGCTATGGATAAAACAGAAAAGAAAAAAGGGGACCGATCGCCAACCTCAGGAGGAAGTAAATGATTCTCTGGGTCAGAGGATGGGAAATGGAGAAAAGTTAACACAAAGGCAGGGAGACAGGGGAGCAAATAAGTGTGAGGATTAAGCCTGGGGTGCTCTAGCATTCAGCGTTCAGAGGGAAATGCAAAGGAACCCTCAAAGCAGACTGGGACTGGGTGCAGTGGCTTATGCCTGTGGCTCAGGAGGCTGAGGCAGGAGGATCACGAGTTCAAGGCCAGCCTCAGCAACTTAGCGAGGCCCTAAGAAACCCAGCAAGACCCTGTCTCTAAATAAAATACCAAAAAGGGGCTGGGGATGTGCCTCAGTGGTTAAGTGCCCCTGGGTTCAATCTCTAGTATGAAAAAAAATTTTTAAGAAAAAGAGCAACCTGGCAGGACCAGCCAGAGGTACGGCCAGGACGGCTTCCTTAATGCAGATGAGTCCAAAAAAGCACTCGCCGGACTTGTAACCAGGGGCTCTTGGGAGAGCTGGATAAGAGCTATGGTGTACAGTGATGGGTCCTTGTGGGCACGGTCCCCAAGAAAGCCGGAGGAGGTGGAATCGGGGCCAAGAAGGACAGAGAGAAGCATAGAAAGAGGGCAGAAGCTGGTGGCCCTGACCCTATTTTCGCCCTTGACCCCCCCTCCAGCCGCTCAACCATCTTTGTGCGTCTCCACACCAATGGGAACCAGGAGCTCCAGTATCAGCCTGGGGACCACCTGGGCGTCTTCCCTGGCAACCACGAGGACCTCGTGAACGCCCTCATCGAGCGGCTGGAGGACGCACCCCCTGTCAACCAGATGGTGAAAGTGGAGCTGCTGGAAGAGCGGAACACAGCTTTGGGTGATGCTCCCAGGGACCCTAACCCTTCCTGGGGAAGATGGGGTGGGGGCGGGCTGGGGGGCACGAGGAGACACGTTGCCCTTCCCACTCACTGATCCAGGTGGGAGGGAGGGAGGGCTTCTGAGACAGACGCCCCCTTTCTCGTGGTCGCCCCACATTGGCCCGGCTGTCGGAGCAGATGCCCGTGGCTCATCAGTGGGAGAAGGGGTTCCTCCAAAATAGCTGCAGTACCCCGAGTGAAGAGCAGCTAACGTCCAAGTCAGACTCCTCTCGGGATCCAGAGGTCCTACGGGAGGCTTAATGGCCAGTCAGAACCATGGCGTCCTTAGATCAGGTTCCAACCTGTTGGGGGTTTTCCAAAGGCAGAGAGGGTCTCAGTGATTCATCTCAGGAGCACAGGTGGGCTGAAGAGTCCCTGGAGGTGGAAGAATCATACCTCAGTATCCAGGACCCACCCCCACCCTTAGACACCCAGACCCATAGACACACTTGGATGCGCAAGTCCAGTATGTAAAGTGGAGTCGTTTGGGCGCGATATCTACATTCCTCTTCCTGCATACCTTAAATGCTCTCTAGATGGCTGGTGACATCTGATACAATGCAAATGCTCTGGGAATAGTTATTGTGGCATATGGTCATATGGGATGATGACAAGGGGGGAGGGGGGAGTCTGTCCACGTTTGGTACAGACAGAAAAATTCCCAGCAAATATCTTCTGTCCTCGGTAAAATCCACAGAATGCAGGGGCTGAGGATTTGGAGGGCTGACCGTGCAAGGCGGTACTCAGAACAAGACCCCGACACTTGTGAGACTCCCTGACTCCACCCTTAAGGGCCGCGTGGCCTGGGACAAATCTCTGAACCTCCCTTTGCTTCTGCCTTTCTCAGCGGGGGATAATAAGAGCACTCACCCCGTGGGGTTGCTATGAGGGTTAGATGAATTAATAGCATAAAGGGCTGAGAAGAGCGCTTGGCAGGTAGAAAGTGCTGGGTGCGTGTTAGTCATGCACGTCATTTGAGTCCCGACTCCCCTCCGGGGGGTGAGAACTGACACCAGGAGAGCACAGGTGCAGCCAGAATCGACGCCTGTCTCAGGCTCCGCCTGTTTGATATTCTTCTCCTCTGCTCATGTTTATTTTTTAATTTTTGGCCTCGTTTGCCTAATTGCGCACGTGAGGCACCCAGCCGGTCTCCCGGGCCTGTGGAGGTGTGCAAGGTGGAGAGCCCACCGGTTGCCCACCGGGCCCCCTCCTCTGCCCCAGCCCTCCCCGGCCTCCTCACTCCTTGTGCCTCCCCCAGGCATCATCAGCAACTGGAAGGACGAGTCCCGCCTCCCGCCCTGCACCATCTTCCAGGCCTTCAAATACTACCTGGACATCACCACGCCGCCTACGCCCCTGCAGCTGCAGCAGTTTGCCTCCCTGGCCACCAGCGAGAAAGAGAAACAGCGTCTGCTGGTCCTCAGCAAGGTGGGTCCCTGGGCTCCGCACACCTCTAGGGGGCACTTTTCCCCTCCCAGTATTAGGGAACTCTAAAGCTGTTATTCCAACCGTCTTCCAGCAGATGGCAGTCTTGAGCCATGGTTACCATTTTCTTATTTGCATATGGCCGCCATATTGGCCTGTCCACTTTGGGTTAGGCCTAACCCCCTCCCCTTGTCCTGAGGCCTGACAGAACAAGAGCAATCCCCTTGATGTTCAAAGTTCTCTGGCCACCGTGGAAATTGTGTGTCACCTTCTGCCAACTGCCTTTGTTATCTGGAACTTCTGGGAGCACCATTTTAGCCCATGCTTGGAAGAAAAAGGAACAGAGTGGCAGAGGAGCTATAGGTAGAATGACTAGACAGAGAGGCCTCTGGTGACCAAGTTTACCACTCTTGCTTAGAAACACCATGGACTCACCTACCCCTAGCCGTTGCACATCCTGCTCAGTAAGAATCCTGCCGAGGAGGACCACCCAGGCTCCTTGAGTTGGCGTTCTTCTGCTGTCCAGGAGACGGGACTGAATGGCAGGCACAAGAAAAAGGCTAGTTAGCAGGTGCACATCATTCAGAAGAAGCAGATAAAGCGTTATAAGTGGCTACCTCTGGGGAGCTGGAAACGTACAGAAGCAGGGGAATGGGAGGCCATTATTTTTAATCATAAGCTTGGCAGACTTATTTAACTTTTTAGACTATGTCCATGTAAAACTTTTATTTAAATGTTGTAATTAATGAGGGGATATGAGAAGGGACCAGAGGCTGTGCCGTCTGCACAGGATTATTTAAAGTTAGGACTTAACGCAACCATATGTATAAGTCCATCTCTTCTGAATAGAACACCACTCTCCAAGGGCTGGAAGCAGTCTGTAGAAGCCAGACGTGGCCCAGAACTGGTGATGAATGTCATTTGCAGGTATATGTCCATCTGGGGCTCTGAGTCAGTTGCACTCCAGTGGCTGGATGTCATCGAGGCTGTAGGCTGGACATGCGCATTCCCAAGGATGCCATGCTCTGTTGATAAGGCAAAGAGGGTCTTCAGGAGTGCGTTACACAAAGCCCTTGTATTGGCCTTACCCCTGGTCTCAGAAGCTGAGTCTCTTATATCAACAACAAGGAACCACCCAGGGCCATTATCTGGGATATAGGAGCCCCAGGTTCCTGTGTTCCCTGGGAACCACCGGGCTTTGCTGTCAATATGCTCCCACATACGGTCCTCCACACCCCAGCCTGCTTTTCCTGGGCTGTCTGTCACCATCTTGAAATCGGCCATCTCTCCAAGGATGCATTTCCAGGCTCGGCAACCAAACAAATCTCGAGCCTGCCTTCTGCACCTGCTGCAGCCAGTCGGGACTCAGTATCACGGTCAGGAGCACAGAGTCTCAGGCCAGGCTGCCCAGAGCAGGGATTGGCAGACTTTTTCCTGTAAAAGTCCAGGTAATCAGTATTGTAGGCTCATGGCCCACTGGGTCTTTGTGACAACTGTTCATTCTGCCATCCTCATACAGCTGCGTAGATGAGCAGATGTGACCGTGTTCCAACCACTCACAGACACTGGCGTGAATTTTATCGTACCATATTCTTATGCCATAAGGTATTGTTCTCCTTTAGATTTTTTATTCCCCAACCATTTAAAAAAGTAAAAACATTTTTTAAAAAAAAAATATCTATTTTTTAGCTTTAGGTGGATCCAATATCTTTGTTTTATTTTTATGTGGTGCTAAGCATGCCAGGCAAGCACGCTACTACTTGAGCCATATCCCCAGCACCCCCTCAAAAAAAAAAAAACAATTCTTATCTCACAGGGGGCAGGTCAGGATTGGCGCATAGGATGAGGTTTGCCACCCACCTCCACGCTTAAGATTCAAATTCCAGCCATCGTCGCTGAGTAGCCACAGGACCTCTGTCACGTTCAATGTCCCCATCGGTAAAATGGGGATAATCGAAATGCCTGCTATGGTCTGAAATTGTCTGTCCCCCAAAAAAATAATGTATCAGAATTCATATACCAGGGTGATGGCGTTAAGAAATGGGACCTCTGGGAAGTGACGGAGTCGAGAGGGCTCTCCCCGGTGTATAGGATCAGTATCTTTATAAAAAGAGCCCCTCCCCCGGCAGCCCACAGGGACGAAGATGGTGTCTATTTGATAAGGTCCTCGGGCGGTCAGATCCTGGAGCGGCGGGATCCCTGTGCACGTGCTCCTTCTCTTTATTTCCCTGGTCTCAGCCTCTCCCCTCTCCTTGGCGCAGGGCTTGCAGGAGTACGAGGAGTGGAAATGGGGCAAGAACCCCACCGTGGTGGAGGTGCTGGAGGAGTTCCCGTCCATCCAGATGCCGGCCACCCTGCTCCTCACCCAGCTGTCCCTGCTGCAGCCCCGCTACTATTCCATCAGCTCCTCCCCGGACATGTACCCCGACGAGGTGCACCTCACCGTGGCCATCGTCTCCTACCACACCCGAGGTGGGCAGAGGAGCTGGCAGCGTCCCCCGCCCTGGGCTTCATTTCCCCCCAAGACCTCCAGAGGTGGTCTCTCCCTGAACCACTAATCACAGGCCAACCCCCAAATCCCCGCAGGGCAAGCAAACTGTCCTGGGGCAGAACCAAGCCTCGGCAGAGTTAGGAGAGAGGCCAGACGGGCATGTGGGAGGCTCCATCTCCTCGCACCCCAAGACGGCAACGAGAACAGGCCACCCCACCATTCCCTGGGGGGTGCTCTGCTGTATCAGGTGCCCAGCTGGGTCAGACAACCCCACCTCTGTCCCTATGCTGTCCCTCCATGATCTGAAGATCTCTGTAACCCGGACCCCAGGGAGCCACCCAGACCACCCCTGGGGGGTCCTTCCAGTGGATGGGAATGGAATGTGACTCACCCATACCCAGCAGAACCCGGAGCAGGCGTGCAGCTGTGAGCTCACTTCGGCTCTACCGTCTCCTCTTCCCCTTCAGAGGAGGGGGTCCCGAGTAGGGAACCAAAGCAGAAATATGGGGTCAGCCTGTGAGCGTTCTAGCATTGGAGGGAGGAGAGGCCGTGCTGCCGGGGGGAGGGGTAGATGCACCAGAACATCTTGCTTCCCCGCTAGATGGAGAAGGACCAGTTCACCATGGTGTGTGCTCCTCCTGGCTCAACCGGATACAGGCTGGAGAAGTGGTCCCCTGTTTCGTGCGGGGGTAAGTAGCCAAGGACGAAAGACGAACAGTCATCCCAATTCTGCATGTTGACATTACAAGTTGGAGTCGGGGGAGCAGCCTGAGGGCTGGGATGGACGGGATCAGCACCAGTTTCCCTCCCGCATCGCCCTAAGTTGTTTGGTAACGGGATCTGAAGGCTGAGCCACACGTGGAGCTAAGTGTGCCCCCTAAGCAAGGTCAAGCCAACACTGTAGATATTTATCAAGTGTGCTTCCTGCTCTGCATGCTGGGCAACCAGGCACAGACATCTCAGACGGGTGAAAAGTCTATCCAAATTCTTCTGGTCACCTTCAAACGGTTCCCAATTTCTTAGAGGTGGAGAAGATCCAGCCATCCCATCCACTAGGGCGTTTCCTCCCCAACTCAGTTTTAGAGCTGCGACCTGTGAGGCACAGCGGTTCCTCCCTCAGCAGTTTCTCTCCCTGAACGGTGGCCTCAGCCAACCCTTCTTCTCAGCTGTTGGGGGTAGGATGTTCCTACTCAGTCCACATACCATTTTCCAAATCCCCTGGAGCATCTCAAAATTAGAGTCCTGAGCCCAACTTCGCTGCATCCCCAGAAATCTTCAGGTTTAACGTCTCCAGGTGGTTCTTTAAGCTCTGATTTAAGATCTCGTGGGTGGAGGTACCAGGGGTTCCCAGCCCAGTTCCCTGGTCCCAGGTGAAGAGCAGTGAGTCGCTCTACGTGTCTGCGGGACACGGACGCCTGGTCTACCTCAGGCTCCGCTGGCCTGGACGGGATCTGACCTCAGCAGAGCTTCTGACTTTCTCTTCTTGTCCCAGTGCACCCAGCTTCCACCTGCCCCGAAACCCCCAGGTCCCCTGCATCCTGGTTGGCCCAGGAACTGGCATCGCCCCTTTCCGAAGCTTCTGGCAGCAACGGCAATTTGACATTCAACACAAAGGTGGGGTACAGCCCGGCAGCCTCTTCCTTTCCACCCTGAGTCTCAGCAGCCCCAGGGAATGGCGGGCAGCTTCCCCAGGCCTCGATGCCTGGAAGGGGTGGGGGGAAGGCAGCCAAACAAATCTCCCACCCGGCATGGCCTCCGTGGCTTGAAATCCCATGCCCAGGAGCGGCACTGTGATCATTTAAGGTACAGCCCCTCATAAAAATTCAAGCAGGGTCAGCCTGCGTCCTTATCAAATGGCTGTGTTGGTGTGATTCTCCCGCGGACTGTTATTCAAGAGCAGACTCTGCTGGTGAGAGCTGTAACAGTTCCATTTGGGGGAGAAGGAGACACCCCACAAGCGTGGCCCTGATCAAACAAGGAGTCCTTGAGCGCCTAATAAGTGCTCAACCTGAAGGAAGGCGCTGGGTGGGTAGCAACCAACCAAACAGAAAAGCAACTCAAAAATCAAGACCTGCCCAAGAAAACACTGACCTGCAGAAAAGCTAACATTTATAAAGTATTCATTAAGTGTGCCCAGTTTTCATATTGCACACTTATTTCTCAAGGTCATTCCATGAGGTAGTTGTTACTATTACGGCCGCCCCACCCTCGGCCCATTCCATGAGCTCTGAATCTGCAGGTTCACCAGCCACAGGCCTGAAATACCCAAAGAGACGTATTGCCTCTGAACTGAGCATGTGCAGACTGTTTTTCTTGTTGTAATTCCCTAAAAGATACGGTAACATCTATTTCCCTAACATTCCCACTGTTGCCGTAGCATACATCATCCAGAGGATCTGCACAGTTTCTATGCAAATGCTGCAGCATTTACTCAAGGGAGTAGAGCACGCGCTCAGGTTTTGGGATCTGAACAAGGTCCTGGTGTCCTTCTCCTGTCAATACGGGGTGGGGACCGCTGGTTTCATTGTGCACAGGGAAAAACTGAGGCTTAGAGGTGCAGTTGGTTGTGCTTTGTCACACAGAACGGGGATTTGGACCCAGGTGTTGGAGCTCAAGTCTGGGCTCTTAGCGCTGCCTGATGGTAGAGGCTGCTAAGTCGTCCAGGAGCCAGGGAAGGGAGATGCGAACCACATCAGGTGTCAGAGCCGGCAGTGACATGAGATCTTCCCGGTCCCCAGGAATGAGTCCCTGCCCCATGGTCCTGGTCTTCGGGTGCCGGCAATCCAAGATAGACCACATCTACAGGGAGGAGACCCTACAGGCCAAGAACAAAGGGGTCTTCCGAGAGCTGTACACGGCCTACTCCCGGGAGCCAGACAAACCAAAGGTAAGCCCGCCCGCCCACCAACGCACTCCTACGCGTCCACACCCTGGCAAGTCCTGTCTTAGAGACCCCCTTGCCCTGTCTGAATCCCCCGCTGTGGATTGGCTCCGCACGTGAGAAACCCCGCAGAGGGCATCTACTTAAAATATTTAGCAGCCCATATTATAGGACTCTACAGACATGGAATGCTCAAAGCAGGAGAGGCACAGACCAAAAGCAGATTCGAGAAGGTGCAGGACCAGGGAGGAGGGGTCACAGGGAGCGGGGGCCTGGTTTCCATTGGAGTGACACAAAACTCTGCATCTGGATAGTGGCGATGGCCGCACGACACGATGAATGTCATTTAATGCCATCAAATCACGCACTTGAGCATGGTAGATTGTATATTCTGCATACTTTACCACCACTTTTTAATAATTAGTTTTAAATAAATAAACAAACAAACTATTTCAAAAGTACAAGTCAACCGCCCGTCAGAGGTCCTAGTACCAATCGGAATGGACTGGCCCAGGCTTCTGCTGGGTCTTAGAGATGTCCCCAGGGGTCCAGGGAGGGGGCCGGGCCTCTGTGGCTGGCGGGCATGCAGAGCAGTTCCTGGGAAGTCTGTCAATCTTAATGGCACCCGGGAGGCTCCAACTGAATGTGAGTCTCACCTGGCGCGGAGTTTCCAGGACAGTTAAAGACAAACCTGTGAAGGCCATTGAGACGTCCCTGTGCCCCTCTCCCCGCTCCCAGCCCACCTCTTAGTCCAGCTGTTCTGCTTTAGCCAGTTCTGCAGAGGTGCAGGCCGGCCACCCCCATCTTGCCTCAGCCCTGCCCTCTGTCCTGAGGATTCTCTGGCACCGCGGCCTGGGGTGCCTGCCGCACCGCGGTGGGTACCAATGTTAACACCCGCGTGTGAGCAGCGGCCACGGGAGAGGCTCATGGCTAATGCCTCCTGGGGATGACTCTGGGACTCTCTCTCCCCAACATGGGGAGTCGCTCCTTCACACCCTGGGGACCCCCTTTCCACCTTACCCATTTCGCTCTTCCCAGCTCCTGGCCCCTTTCCCCTGGGAACATCCCGCAAGCCCCGGAGCCACACTCTGTGCCTCCCAGAGCCCTGCCCCTCCTCACAGACCCTCCCCTCCCTGCAGAAGTACGTGCAGGATGTCCTGCAAGATCAGCTGGCCGAGACCGTGTACCGAGCCCTGAAGGAGCAAGGGGGCCACATTTACGTGTGTGGAGATGTCACCATGGCCGCCGATGTCCTCAAAGCCGTCCAGCGCATCATGGCCCAGCAGGGGAAGCTCTCGGAGGAGGATGCCGGCGTATTCATCAGCAGGCTGAGGGTGAGTGAGTGACAGAGCTCACTCTAGAACCAAGCTGCAAAACTGCCCTGGGCAGTTGTACAGGTAGAACACTGAACAAAAAAGATCTGTCCAAGGGAGAGTCAGAGGTCTGAAAGCCACCCCATGCTTAGCTCTCTAAACCATGCACCTTGGCATGGAGCTGCGTCTACCCTGAAGGAAGGATCTTTTCCTGACACACCCAAAGGTTGGGCAGAGACTGGTGACGGCTCAATCAGCCAAGTCCTAACCATGTGACCAACTTCCCCAAATAAAACCCAGTCCTAGACCCCTACAGATCTCTAGGTGTGATCCCTCCTTTCCTCTGCTTTCCTAAATGAGCAGTGATCGACAGGTTTATGGAAGAAGCCCTTGCTCTAAATCTGATGCTAAACCCCAGGGAGATTTTAAAAAAGAATTTCTGATAGCGTGTGTCTGAGCAGAGCTGCGGAGCTGCCCTACCCCCGTCTCTCTGCCCTGATCCTCCGGGACGCTGTCCTGGGTCCCCCGGGACTCCGTAGGATACAGTTGAAAACCCTTCCCCACTAAACACAGACCCGCTCTGCAGGTGGGTCCAGGGAGACTGGACCGGCACGGGGCCTGGCGGGCTGAACATGCCCCGGCCACTGCCCCTCCTCAGCACCCAGACGGTTCTGCCTCCCGCCCCTGACTGCCCACCCCGCCAGAGGCACTCCCATGGCTTCCAAAATCCTTGCCTCCCAAGGGGTGCCCACTCTGGGCAGCTGTCGGGGTGCACCCTGGTGGCTTCCCAGCCACTTTTATTCCCCTCGACCTGCTGATCTCCCCGCCCTGGGACATTCCCAGGGACCCCTGCCTGGCCCGGGTCTGAATTTGCAGGAACAGGTTAGAGGGAGGGGAGGGGAGAACGGTGAGCTTCCCGCTTGGCTTGGTCACTCTGGGTTCCACGTCTGCCCAGCCGTGTGGCCCCATTTCCGCATGGCAACACCAGCGTTCCACTGGACTAGAGCGGGCCCTGCCCTTGAGGTAGAGTCTCGCTGACACAGAGCCTTGGAGATCAGAGGTTCCCTGGGGACACGCGGCTCAGCCTGGTGTCTCTAGGAACCGTCTCCTTTGGGTACATTCCACTCGGGGGTATCCGTCCTGTCTACGCCCTTTGCAAGCCTTTGTCTGGCATCTGAGGGCCGTTCCCTGGCGGTTTCTGTCCCCTAGGATGACAACCGGTACCACGAGGATATCTTCGGAGTCACCCTGAGAACGTACGAAGTGACCAACCGCCTTAGATCTGAGTCCATTGCCTTCATTGAAGAGAGCAAAAAAGAGACAGATGAGTACGTCGGCCCCGCCCGGGAGGGGCAGGCAGCGTCCTCTCTTCTGTCCCCTTGGACAGGGACGGCTGACCTGCCCACCGTGGGGTCCCTGGGCCAGCAGCACACTGCCACCCTCTGGGGACCTGTTAGAAATGCAAATTCCCGCGCTGCCCCAGACCTGCTCTCTGTGCAGTTAGGGACCTGGGGCACCACCGCGGTTGGTCCAGGGAGGTCTGAAGACCCTGCTTAGCACGCGGCATCTGCCTGGGGTGCCCCCTACGGCTGTGGTGGCTCTCACTCTGCACCAGGTTGACAGTGGCTTTCTCCTCGGTGCAAATTCCAACTGCTGGAATGTTGGCAGTTTGACTCACCCCCTAGAAATGGCTGGAAACACAGACAGGGGCAACATCTTAGCATGTAACCTTACCTTAACTCCAGGACACGGCAGCCTCGTGGCAATCTCTCTGCCCCATGCCCTCCCCGCACCCCAGCCATGTGCCCTGACATAGGCAGGAATCCAGCCGTCCCAGAGCACATGGGCACACTCGCACTCGGTTGTCACACTCGGCAATTTTACTGTTTGCTCTTTGAGACGAGGCACCTCTCTCTGGACATACTTTGTGCCCACTCGGCTCATGTGACCGCCTTTAAGATCACGCCCTCCTCACAGCTAGCTGGGTGCTGTGGCATAACCTGTCATCCCAGGGGCTCAGGAGGCTGAGGCAGGAGGATCTCGAGTTCAAAGCCAGCTTCTGCCACTTAGCAAGGCGCTCAGCAACTCAGTGAGACCCTGTCTCTAAATAAAATATTTTAAAAAGGGCTGGGGATGTGGCTCTGTGGTCAAGTGCCCCTGAGTTCAATCCCTAGTACAAAAAAAAAAAAAACAATGTAAAGAAGACCAGATTAGAAAAAAAATAAATAAAATCCCTCTGGGTTCCATCCCCTGTACCAAAATAAAATAAACTAAAAGAAAGATTTATAAAATCGCTTAGTGGTAGAGCGCTTGCCTCGCATGTGAGGCCCTGGGTTCGACCCCAAGTACAGCAAAAAATGAATAAATGAATGATTGTAAAAGATCACACCTTCCTTGATTGTCAGAAGTCCCTGGGTGGCCCTCCCCCAGCTCCGGTGACACTAATGCCCGCCCTCCTCTGCTCCCCAGGGTCTTCAGCTCCTAAGTGGATTCTCCAGCCTAGAGGGACAGCAGGCGGCCACCCCGAGTGCTGCACAGGGGCGGCTGCGGGCTTCCGACGGGCGCACACACGGCTGCACCTTTCCTCCAGGACCCCCGGGTCCCCGCTCTGCCTCTCGTCCTGTTGCTGTGTCCTGGTGTCCTCCTCTGGGTTCCTGCCCCCCCCCGTGGCTTCCTCGGCCCCCCTGGGTCTGCTCCTTGAGTTTTCCTGCCGCGACGCGACGCCTTCGTACCCTGCGGTGGCTCTCCCGAAACCACACCTCACTGCTGTCCTGCCGACAACGAGGGCAAATCGCGGGTGCATGAGACCACCGGATCGTGGCCACTGCTCCTCTCGGGTCTGTCTTCTGCTGTCCCCTGGGAAGGCTGCAGGTTCTGGACAGAAGCCTTCTGAGCTGGTCCCTCTGGAGTCCCCCTCCTTTCTCACGATCCACGTTTTGGTCATGTGTGTGACATGCGCGGGACGGGCCCGGGTCTCCGTCTGTCCTCTTGCCTGTGCGAGCCTGTCCATCTTAGACCTGCGTCCACTGCCTTCGTGAAAGACCCTTGGTGCCAAGAAACGTGCCCCTGGCCCATGTTGAATCCTCGTGTGTCTGTAATTGAGGGTCTGCGCTGATGTCCCTTAAAACACTCTGAGGCCCCCCAAAGAAGGGTCAGGGAATGAGGAGGGGGCTGTGGTGGTGGAGGGGACAGTCTCCCCGTGAAATGGCGAGTCGTGGAAGTCGATGCATCTGGATCCTGAGGCCAGGCGGCGGAGTCCTTCCCATACCACCAATGGCTTGGGCAGACCCCCTCCCCAAGCCCACCTACCCCAGCCAGCATTGCCCCGGCCACGTTCATCGAGCCCTTCCCAGGGATCCCATCCGTGAGGCCCAGAGCCCTGCGGTCCACGGGAACCTGCTGGACATACCGTCTTCCCACTTGGCTAATACGGATGAGTCGCTTGTCCCAAGTTTCCCCAAATCAAATTGCCACCGACCTGAAAGGGACGAATGGGATGAGCCTAGCATTTCACGGCGTGGGTGTTCCGTCAAAGGAGAATACAGTGGTCATTATTTTCTTTTTCCTCCAAATGGGGCTTGCCGCTTTACCTTAGGATTAAAATACATGGCGAGGTCAGTTAAAAGGGATCCGAGTGGACGGAGGCCTCCTGTGGATTTTTCTCTAGGTACCTTGGGGCTTTCTGCTTTCTAAAATTGGCCTCCGGATTACTGAACCTGCCGAGATAATGTTGGCAAATAAATAATACCTTCCACTCGGATCCAAAAAAAAAAAATGGGTAGCCAAGTCTCTGGCAGGGTTCAGGGCAGGTGGCCTGCAGAGTTTGCCCCCTCGGGGTGAACGCGGAGGGAAGTCCCTTCCACACTCAAGTGCTAAAATCCATGTCAAAGTCCAAATCCCATGACCCCCACCCCCACCCCACCCTCCAGCGTCCAGTGGTGGGTCCATTCTAGCCTTCTGTCCTGTTGGTTTTGTTTTGTCCCACAGAAGAACTCTGTCCCCTTGAGGTCCTATGCAGGACATTGCCTTCCTGATGCTCAGTGTCGAGGGCGGACAGAGAGAAAGTACCACCGCGGCCCCGTGGGGAAGGGCTTCACAGGTGGGGTATCAAGACCCCAAGCCACAGCTCATCTTTGCCCACCCTCCCCGGCGCCCCGATGGGTGTCCCTGGCATCTGGAGTTTGTCCCAGTGCTAATCTCTCCCGCCTCCGGTTAATCCCAGGTTCTCCGGTTCAGGCTTCCACGGATGCAGAGAGTCAGCCCTAGGTGTCCCGTGGCAACCCTTTCCCACCTGGAGGCACGCCAACTCCAGCCTCCTTCAGTCCTGCCAGCTTGAGGCTGGGCTCCTCGTAGCTTTTCTCCCGGGCAATTTTTAAATGGTTTTTCCAACCCTTTGAACCCTTGGGGACACTTTCTAAGATGTCTCTAGTTCCCCAGGACCCAATGATTAGGTCAACCTCCATCAAAGAGGAATCCGTCACCACTTCCCTCTCCAAACCAAGTTTCCGCTGCTGAATGAGGAGCGCTTAGTGTGCGCCCGGCACCTGCCGCCTGTACACCCCTCCCCTTCTAGAAGCCGGGGACAGATGGAAACATCTTTTCGTTTTGTCAGAGAGTCCAGAAAAATAATCATATAACCAGCATTCATCCTTCTGCCCAAGCAGGACTTCTTCTTCTTTTTTTTTAACCTCAGACACAAACAGCTTCATAACTCCCCGTTAGAAGACAGGAGACCAAGCTGATGTGTTTTTCTCCTGGGCGGAGGTTTCCCACCCCAGAGAGCCCCACCCTACTGCTTAGCCCGGGAAGAGGCAGCCACCACTGTGGGTTGAGCTCTGATCCAGGGTGGGCGGATGCTGCCCCCTGCTGGCGGCATCTAGTTCGGACCCCAGAACCAACTAGAGGAGCAAGACACAGGTTAGCAGTGGGTAAACCAAAGGGTTACCCAGGTAGGGGTCCCTTTATTTGCCTCTCCCTGCTAAACTGGTAGCTCTGACCATAACCCACCTCATAAAAGTGGGTTTGTCCAGGAAGCTCATGAGATAGTCCTGAAACAGAGACACAGGCACATCAGGCCCTGCCGTCCCCACTGTGACCACAGCTCCACACCTCGTGTGGGGAAGAACACCGTCAAGCCCCCTGGGAGGAGAGAGGCCCTTCCTTGGTGTCCTGGATGGGTGACAGCCAGGCGTTCTGTTTTGGTTTGGTTTGGTTTGGTTTGGGGGTTGTTTGTTGTCGTTGTTATTTTTTAAGGGGAAACACTTAAGATCCACCAAAACGGAGTTCTAGAAGCGACCTGGTCCATGATGCCCCTTTTTAAGTAGGTGGCCGTGGTGACTTGACCTTTCCACGTCTGTAGATCCTCCTGTCCAACAAGGGGATCCTGAGACGATGCCCAGGAACGGCACCCGGCCCAAACGCCCACGAATTTTGATTTCTCACTTATTGGTACCACGCCTGGCCTCCTCAGGGTGCAGAAGTGTCTACAGAGATCAGCAAAGTGTGGCTGCTGCCCTGCAGAAGGCTAGAATCCGGTGTGCAGGGAGCTGCCCTCAGGATGGATGTGCGTGTCTGGGGCGTGGGGGGTGCGTGGGATTTCGCCATGGACAATGGAAGACAAGAGTGGCCGCGGGGGAGGAGGAGGAGTGCGAGGCAGGCGTAGGCAGGGAGTGTGGGGTGCATCGGGGCTGGTTTGGAGGCAGAGCCAGGTCGAACTGCCGAGGGGGAACCCTGGGACGGTGGCCAGGACCAGACGGCGGGGCGAGGTGAGCGGCATAGCAGGGGCTCAGATGGTGTCTAGTGGGTGACAGGGAGGTCCTTACGGGTGTCTTTCCCAAAGGGAAATGAAGGTGATTGGAATTATGTTGCCAGAGAAGGTTCTGACCACAGGCTAGAGTGTGCATGGCTGAACTGCGGACCCACGGTTGCTGTCACCTAGGCATGAGCCAGACAAGAGGCTGTAGTAATGATACACAGAGTCCAGGGGCTGAACCAGCAGGACCGGATGCCCTTTGGACAGTGAGGATTAAAAAAAAAATTGGAGCTGTGAAAAGGTCGGGCTCCCAGGGAAGATGAGTTTGCAGCCTTGACCCGATGGCCAGCTCTCTGCAGGTCCAGAGTGAGCCCTTCCAGGGTCCAACGGGGCCCAGGTGCGCACAGAGAAAACGGACTCTTAACTGGAGATGCCGGCCTAGGAACGGAGGCTCCTCCTGCCAACCGCTCTGAGCAGCCACCTGCTTTGGGCTTCCAAGGAGGTCCGTGCCCTAAGCCCACAACAAGGCAGTGCTGTTCTGACCCATATTGGGGGGTGCAAATGGTTCCTGCCGGGGCGGGCAAGCTAGCTGCCTGCCCTACCCCCACAGCCCCCCACCGGCAGCCGTCGGAGCCCAGTGGGCTCCGGGGTCGAGTTTCAGTCCAGTCGCGGTTCCTGGAGTGGTTCCACCTCACTCCCCGGGTCTCCAGCAAGAAGTCTGGCCCCCAAGCCAAAACATCAAGTCCACCCAGGACTGCTGGCAGGAGTCTTCCCCACGTCTCCAGGATCGAATATCCCCTTGGGCTCCAAAATTCAAGGCCAGGAGTCAGGCTGGGAGGTCTAGAGGGGCGGAGAGCTGGCCGCCTCCCAAGGACTCGACACCAATGGTCCCCGTCATGTGGATTTGGGCTTTCAGGAGCTGACGCTGGCCTGGTCCCCTCTCCTCCTCTCACTGGCCCCTCTTCAGTGCACTCCCGGTCCCCACCTGTGGACAGAGGATCCAAGCAGTCATCATTTTCCCCCAGACCCTCTGCGACTCCAACAGGAGGATCTGGTAGCCTTCAGTGTCCATTCGCCGTTACAGGTTGAGCGTCCCGAATCTCCAATCCAAAATGCCCCCAAATCCAAAACTTTGGGCAACCACACCACAGTGCAAATGGAAAATTCAATTTATGCACAAAACTATTAATAATATTGTATAAAGCCACCCTCGGGCTATGCATATGAGGCGTATATGAAATCTAAATGAGTTTCCTATTTAGACTTGGTCCCACCCCCCAAGATATCTCATTATGTATATGCAAATATTTCACCAATTTTTTTTTTTTTTTAAATCTAGAATCCAAAACACCGGTGTTCCCAAGGACTTTGCCTAAGGGGCATTCAACCTGTAATACTGGCAAGGGAGATGGTCCAAGTTTACATGCCTTAGCGTATATATGAGTTCTTTTTGTCCCTTGAAATATCTAAATGGTTCTGGTCAAGCAGGCACATCTAATTCAGTGATGAGCATGGTGGCCTTGGCAGGCAGGGGACAATGCCTTGGCATGCTGCTTCCTAAAGTCTCTTCGACAACGACTCCATACATGCAAGTGCCCAGATTTGGCTTCGAACCTCCAGGAGACTCTAGTCCTGAGCCCATCAACCTCAGCATTATGGGTGTTTGGGGCTCAGCCATTCTTTATGACGGTGGCATCCCGGGCGTCATAGGATGTTGAGTAGCATTGGTGACACGCACCCAAAAGTTGCTAATATCCATCTCCCGCCAATCATGAGAACCAAATGGGTCACTGCACAGTGTTCATTGTCGCCTGTGCAGGCAGCGTCGTGCACCGCTTGGGCTGAGAACCACGGCTCTTGGACATCGGGGACCACAGGATGCCTACCAGCCACCCCAGGCCTTCCCATTATAGACCTCTGGGAGAAGGTCTTCATCCACTGCCAAACCGAGATTGAAGGACTTACACAGCTTCACAAGCCCCCCGCTGCACCAGAAAGATGGGGGGCTCTGTTTTGCTAAGATGCTCTGTCCTGGGTGTCCGTTCTAAGGAAGCCCCTGGCAGCCTGGTGCAGTCTTGCGCTGGCTCTGAGGTCCCCTTGTGCTCCCCATCATTTTTGTCACTGTGTTGTGGTTGTGACTGTAATTACCCACTCCAGGCTCACAGGTGGTTTTCTACAAGGACCAGAGAGCTGGACGGGTCATTGTGCACGGCTGTACCCGTAGGTGTCCACTCTGGGCCTGGGGAGGCTGGGGAGGTGGCCGGAGCTGGGGTCCCCTCTCTCCCACACACACACACACACACACGCTGTCAGGAACTCAGATGCCCCTACCTCTGAGCTCTCAATGCTGCTAACCTGCCCCGTGTCCTGTGTGCTCGCCCCAGCACTTTCCTCAAGGATCGACGCCCACCCCGTGCCCTTTGTGAGTTCGGCGCATGCTCTTCTTCTGTATAGTTCCCATCTTCCGATTTTATGGGATGTAACAGAAGTCTACATCTGCCTGTTTGCATTATGGTTAAAATATTAAAAAAGTGGACTCGACTCGGCCGGCTCTTGTCTTCTCTGTGGCTCGTGCTGGGAACGTCTCACACCTCTGCCCGCTGGGAGGGCGGCCTCACAGGCTGGGTGCCCCCGGGCAGCTGGCTCTGAGGCAGGGCTGGCAGGAGGCTGGTAAAGGGGGGCTACTGGACTAGGGAAGGGAAGGGGTGGGAGTCCAGCTGGTCAGAGGGAAACAGAAGCCTCTACCAATCAGGCAGGGGGGATCTAAAGATGGCAACCAGAAAGTGCCCGATTTGAGACTAAAGAGCCATGTTTTACACCCTCCATCCCTGCTCTAGAGGGGTAGACCAGAGGCAGCCGGGGAGGGAACATGGCCATTTGGACCCTGTGGGCCTTTTGACAGCTACCCCCATTTCCTGATTATCAAAACCACTTTAGACATTTGGCTTTTTAAATTACAAGATAACTGCCCCCGGCCGGGTGCGGTGGTGCACACCTGTAATCCCAGAGACTCTGGAGGCTGAGGCAGGAGGATCCTGAGGTCAAAGCCAGCCTCGGCAAAAGTGGAGCCCTAAGCAACTTGGTGAGACCCTGTCTCTAAATAAAATACAAAGCAGGGCTGGGGATGTGGCTCGGTGGTCGAGTGCCCCTGAATTCAATCCCCAGTAACCCCAGACACACACCCAGACACCCCCAATTAGACACCCATCCCTGAGCCTCATGTCCAAGGTCCTGTTCAAGATGAAGATCAGAGACAGAGCAGAGTCAGGGAACTCTTTCCAGTATTAGCTTGCTGTATTAGCTCATTTGCCAGTTACGGTGGTATAATCACCCCAGCCACTTAGGAGGCTGAGGCAGGAGGATTGTAAGTTAGAGGTCAGCCTCAGCTACTTGCAAAACCCTGTCTCAAAACAAAAGATAAAAAGGTCTGGGGGTGTAGCCAAGTGGTAGAGCACTACCACTAACAGAACAAAAAAATACACACACACATATATATTAGCTAATGAAAATGATGGGGAACAATTATAAAAAGCCAGTCTTCACACGAATGCTTTGGCCTTATATCATTCACAGTCATGCTTAAGGATGAGGATAAGGTCAGAGAAATTCATCAGCATGTTGCTATTCCAGACTTGACTGATTCTCCCCAGTAAAAGCCTGGGAGACTGAGACATAGGGGGTCAGATAGCTTGTGCCAGCTCCATATCTAGTAAATGTCTGTTTCAGCCCAAGAAACTGCATTCTTGTGCGGCATCCACGCTGCTAAGACACCCAGACTGTTTTGATTCAAATCCCAGCTCCTGCACTTCTTAACTGTGCAGCTTTGGATTAAATTACCCAACGTCTCTGTTCCTCCCTTCCTTCAGCATAAAGCAGGTGGTGGTGGTTGGGACTGCATCGGTTTGTGATAGGAATAAATGAGATAATACACCGATACACGGAGATGGAATGGAATAGAATGGAAAAATAAACAGGTCCAACACTCCTTCTAATTTCCTCCGCTTTTTTTTTTTGTAAGTTTAAGCAGCCAGCCCCGAGTTCCTCTGTACTTTTCAGACCACTTGCTGTCACAGGTCACCTCTATGAAGAGGCAGTTCCTGCGCCCTTCTCCCGCCCCTGACCTTGAGCCCTGGTGCAGGGGAAGACCTGGGTGCCCCAGGGTTTAACCTGCTCCCCCCACGATTCCTACACACACTGGGATTTGGGCAGGTCAACCTCAGAGCCCAGATACTCCCCCCCATGGCCTCTGTTGCCTGGCAACCAGATGAAAATTTCAAGTTTATACCAAAACAGAATCTTCCCAAGCACAGATCACAGGAGAAGGGGGTGGGGGACCAGGCGGGGGGGTCGGGGGGGGGGGAGAATTAAAGGACTTTAAGCCACCGCAGATTGATCAAGCATACGGGCTTTGCTGTCAGTCGCACAGTAAAAATATATTTACTGTTTTCTTTTTTTCCATCGTACCCTTCACAATGTGGCCAAGAAAATGAAAACAGGAGCGTACTGTCCATCGGGTGGATCAATATAGTGTTGAGCCTACATCAGCAAAAGGAAGCCTCTTCACAGAGGACCCTGGGGGGGGGGGAGAGGGTGGCTCCCCTTCCTCCTGCCATAGCGTGTAGCCGGGTAAAGCAAAGTGGGGGTAAGTCTCAAGACAGGCCACACGCTCTTCCCTGTAGCATCAATTAAGCATTAAGCCGTGTGCAATGGAATCGCTTCTGTTGAACAAGTTTTGAGAAAAGTCACCACTGGAAATGCAGTTCTCCACTGAAAGCTTTTGGCCACATCCATGTGGAGACACCTCTTCCTCTTTCCTCCAAGCTGGAGGAATTGCCTTCCTTGAAAAGCGCAGAAGTTTCCTTGCCCTTTCCACCTTCCAGAAGCTTCTAGAAGCTTCCGCCATTGCTTCACTGATGACCCCGCCTTACTCCAATCCCTGCTTCTCATTGCCACATTTTCTCTCTGGGACTCTGACCTTCCTGCCCCCTTCTCCTGAGGATTCTTGTGATTTTACTGGGCTCAGCCAGATAATCTAGGATAATCTCTTTATCTCGAGTTTCCTAACTTAATCACCTTGGAAAAGCCTCTTTGTCCAGGTAAGGGAACTCATTCAACAGGTTCCAGGAATTAGAATATGGGGGGTCCTGATGCAGCCTAACAGAGTCCACCCCCCAAAACCCCAAAAAGATTCCTGTCTGCCCCACATGCAAAATAAAGTCAGCTCAACTTTCGCATTTTCAGAACCCATTCATCCATTCACTCATGGGAATACAAGGAGGGCCTACTATGTGCCTACTGCGGACCGAGAGAGTCAAACAGAAGGTCCACATCCTAGTGGGACCGGAGATCTTGCTCCTTGAAGAAAAAAGTAAAAAACTTGAAGAAAAAAAAATAACAAAGAATATGTTCGAGGGTGGGAAGTAATGTGGACAGGAGGGAAAAGCAAAGTGACGGCGTTTAAATGAGGTGACCAAGCTAACCAGGGGAGGGGTCCGCAGTGAGGTAACTCCAGGACACTCTGGGAGCAAGAGGGCAGGGGACGGGGATT
Organism: Callospermophilus lateralis; assembly: GCF_048772815.1. NCBI lineage: Eukaryota > Metazoa > Chordata > Mammalia > Rodentia > Sciuridae > Callospermophilus > Callospermophilus lateralis. The sequence goes on along the minus strand of NC_135305.1, from coordinate 154,996,452 downwards.
AGTGGATCCGGCAGGATATCTGTGGACATCCCTGTAGATATCCTGAGGCTCTCACACACCCTCGCAGTATTTTCAAAGGATACTGGAGCAGAATTGGCCAGGGCCCTGCTTTGGCGGAGGTTACTGGGTCCTGGGAAGAGACACCGGTGCCATTCAGCTGATGAAGTGGACTTCCCGCCTTTCGGTTGGAAAGGCCCGGGCCAGCCCCCTGCTTTGCTCGCTCCCCACCCTCCACCCCGTGAACCTAACGGGCTGCTCCTGGGGTGTTCTTTTTTCTAAAACAGGGCTGGCTTCCAAACAGTGTAAGCTCCAGGCCCCGCGAAACCCAGGTCTGCGCGTCACCCTCAGCAGGGTGTGCATTCTGACAGTGTGGGGACACACACTGCAGGACAGACAGGGACTTGGTGAAGGAAGGAGACAGAAGAAGCTGCCCAGTTGCCCAGTCTGTGACCTGTGGAGCAGGGCTGGAGGGGAAGGCAGCCCCCCACCCCACCCCCCGTCGTCGTCGTCGGGAGAAGAGACAAACCAGGGAAGAAAGGCTGTGTCCCCAGCTGTCCCTTGGGAAGCCCAGGGAAACCTGAGGTAAACCCCCCAAGCTGCATTTGTTTTTGATTCTTTGCTTTAAACTGTGTTTACAAATCACTAAGTTCGAAGGTCACAGGGTTGAGCTGTGTGTCTCCTGCTAGCTCTGTTGTAGGTGACCTCTGTGACATCTCCTGGGTGTGGATGATAAGGGTTGCCCAAGTTATTTTTCCAGGACTCGATGGCCACTTTTGTCAAAACCGCTGACTTCACTTGGGTCTCTGCAGGTATCTGATGGGTGACCTTTGACCTCAGGAGGCCACACACTCTTCCCTGGGTTTTCTGAATGTGCTCCCTCCAAAAGCCACAGAGATCACTGATTGCTCAACTCCAGTCACCTTCCCTCACGCCTTCAATCACCCCACTCTTTACCCCATGAACACCCCCAAAACCTATCCTGGGGAGGCAGATTTGAGACTTGGGCTCTCATCTCCATGCCTAGCCACCTTGAAAATAAACTTTGCCTCTTTTTCAAAGCTCATGGCTTCGGTGATTGCCCTATTGTGACATCAGCAACATGGGCCTGGATCGGTAACAATCGAATCCCTTATATCAAATGGCATAGCTCCATCAAATTCATGTCCACCCTCCGTACACCTGAAGCCATCCTAGATCACCTGGAATACCTATGCCGTGTAAACGCTCTGCAGATAGTTTTTATTCCGCATGGTTCAGGAAATTCTGACAAGGAAAGGTCTTGGGGGAGTTTGGAACAGTTCTGACCCCTGTTGGGTTGCTTGGTTGAATCCACAGATGTGGACCCTGTGGGTCCTGAAGGCCAGCTATACTTAGAGGGAGGTTCCCAGGCAGATTGTGGAGACTTCATGGGAGAGGGATATTGAAGCCCAAGAGCCAAAGACAACCAGAAGGACACTTTGAGTCCAACCAAATAAGTTTACTTCCTTGCTGAAGCCAAGGAGAGCATGCCCTAGAGGATTCTGGGTGGTGGTGGTGGGGGAGGGGGCAGGTAGGATGGAGCCCCGAGCGTGTTTTTAAGCAAGGACTAGGCGAATGGGGACCAGGTCCTAGGATACATTCAGGGAGAAGGGACAGTTCGGCAGGAGAATTTTGTAGAGTAAAAATAAAAGAAACCTACTCTCTCCCCACCTCCATGCTGGGGATAAAATCCAGGGCTCCCGAATGCTCAGCAAGTACTCTACCACTGATTTGGGGGCACTGGATACTGGGGATTGAACCGAGGGTGCTACATCCCCAGCCTTTTTTTTTTTTTGAGACAGGATCTTGCTAGGTTGCTAAGGCTGGCTTTGAACTTTTGATCCTCCTGTCTCAGCCTTCAGAGTAGCCGGGATTATAGGAATGTGCCACCCTTGACTTCCTTTCTTCAGTTCTTTGTTACTATATCTTCTGTCCCTTTGATATATGTAAATTTTGTGGGTGCCTTTTTTTTACTGTAGTACATAGGCAGAATTTAATTTTTTTTTTTTTTTTTTTTTTTTTTTGGTACCAGGGATTGAACTCGGGTGCTTAACCCCTGAGCCACATCCTCAGCCCTGTTAAATATTTTATTTAGAAACAGGGTCTCACTGAGTTGCTTAGCGCCTCACTAAATTGCTGAGGCTGGCTTTGAACACAGGATCTTCCTGCCTCAGTCTCCTCCGGAGCTGCTGGCATTACAGGCATGTACCACAGCGCCCGGCCATCTTGACCATTTTTAAATGTATAATTCCTGGCATGAAGAACATCACATAGCTTTGCATCTATCGCCGCTATTTCCAGAACTTTTTCATCACCCTGAACAGAAATACTAGGCCTGTTTAGAAATAATTTCCCCTCCCTTCCTTCTTCCCAGCCCCCAAATGACCTCTAATCTACATTCTTTCTGAGTTTACCTATTCTCCGTGTTCCATAGGTAAGTGGGATCATACCATATTAGTCCTTCTGTGTCTGGCTTTCTTACTCAGCAATAGGTCTTCAAGTTCATTCACGTTGTAGCGTACACCCCCTTTCTATGGCCAAACAGAGTTCCCTTTCATGTCTACACTGCACTTTATCAATCTTTTCCAAGGCTAAACAAACTTCTTGCCAGTTTGACCCACGAATGTTTTTCAGCCAGGGCCTGCACTCCATCTCTTTGAAATGTAAATATCAAGGAAGACATTGTCCCTACCTCCCTGTCACTGTGGGGGTTTTGTTCAAGCTCTTTGTTCCAAACTGTAACCACCTGTGTCTAAAAATTTGAGAAGTTTTATTGTTCCTCCAGGCATGGGCAATTGGCCAGCACAGTGGGTACCCACATTAGCAGGCAAGTCTAAAATGAACTAGAATGTATCCTAAATGAGAAGGTCAAGTGCTCTTGCCCAGGGCAGGTTAGCATGAAACCAGAGAGTTCAGAATACTGCAGTGTTTGGCTGCATATTTAAAAAAAAAAAAAAAGTAGGATTACTTTCCAAGTTTATGATTTCTTTAACACGTTACCTGTGAGATGTGGCACAGTCTGGCTTGATGATTATTCAATAATAAAGCCTCCCTCTAGGGCTGGGGATGTAGCTCAGCAGTAGGGTGCTTGCTTAGCAGGCGTGAGGCCCTGGGTTCCATCCCCAGCATTGCAAAACATAGAACCTTTTATCCTGCAGCTGTGCAGGGGGTCTCTTGGGTTGACAAGAGACTGCTTGTTCCCACCAGTATCTTGGTCATTTTTGATCAGGACACAACCAAATGTAGTCAATAAGGAAGATCATCTCCCCAGCCCTGGGGTCTGCCTCCCGGACTGATAGGAACCTGTTTATCTGAGCACAATCAAGATTGGTTTGCAACTTCTCAGGGTCAGGCCACAGCAGGGCCTGGGATAGAGGCTGGGGAGACAGAAGGAGGTGAATTTGTGCAGCATTTGGTGTGGCCTTTGGGAGTCTGAGCCTGAAGTCATTTTTCCTGCTCTGAAGACGATTTACCCACTAGCAGACAGTTTCTCTTCCCACACTCAAATGCAGGTACCCACAGCCACACTTGAAGTTGGTTTTTCAACTTGAGTCTGATTTTAGGGAAGAGCTGGAGCAGGAAATGGGAAGAGTCAGAGGCACTGAAGTGGAGTACTGTGCATCTGCCCAAGATCCCAGCCCACGGTGGCCCCCCACCAAGTGACATTCCCGTGGGCCCTGGATACACTCACCCACATCCCATACTTCCCCAGGAACACACTTTAATTGAGCACTTTCTCTGTGCCCAGCAGTACGCTCCACACTTGGGACACGAATCTACGCACTCACTCCTCCCGATGACCACAGGAGGCAAGCATTTTTATTATTCCCAATTTACAGGTGAGAAAAACGGGCCTCACAAAAGCTAAGTAACTTGCTAGAATCAAAGAACCGGCAAGACATTTGCAGGGACAGACAATTATTGAGAATCATGCACAGACATGCAAGGTCTGTGCCTAGTAAACTGACATCCAGAGGTGACTTTTATGACCCTGAAGTCACTGCAGATCCAACAGAAAAGAAACAGGATGAATAAATGGTTATTAATTAAGGAAATAATTACAAGACTGAAAAATGCAGCGGGAGAGGGGGGGAAGGAGCAATATTTGGGCTGGGTTGTGGAAAAGGAGAAGCTAAGCTTCCCTGGGGAGGAAGAGGAGTCAACATCTTTGTTGGTATGAGGTGCTGAGGATCGAACCGGGGCCACACGCATGCCAGGAGAGCGCACTACCGCTTGAGCCACACCCCCAGCCCGGAAGAGGAGTCTTGATGAGAACAGAGAGGACAAGGAGGCCTTGTATTCCAGGCTGCAAGAATAGTATCCAACAGAAGGACAAAAGTGGGAGGAGAAAGAAGACCAGCTTATCCAGAGGCATGAACAGCTAGTGGAGAAGAGAATGGCTTCAGATAGGCGAGGAGAGGTGGTGTTTGTCCCTTTGCAACAATGTCGCAGATTTCAGATTTATTTCTAAGGTCATCTTTCTAGTTCAGCTCTCTCAGGGCATCCTGATTTCCTAGTTGAGGGGAATACTTCACCACAGTCTCTAGATACTGACAACAGATCTTTCTAACACTAGTTGGAATTTGAGCTCTTGGGGCACAAGGACTCTGTTTTTTCTCACCTCTGAATCTCTAGGGTACCCAGCACAGGGCCTTGCACTGAACTGGAGTTTAAAAAAAAAAAAAAAAAAAAAAAAACAGAGTAGATGCAGGTATTGAAAACACCCACCCAATCCTGCTTTAAATGTTCAAGTCCAGGTTTTTGATCCCTGTGACTGAATCAGTAGCTACCATCCATAGGAGCCCTGTTTCCCTTATCTAGAATATATGGGTCTATATATGGTAGAATGGGCTTGCAGGACACAAATCTGGGGGCTGTGATTACTGCCCTTCACTATCATAGAGTGCCCTGGGGAAGAGTCCTCGAAAAGCAAGCAAAATGCCTGGCTCAGTACTCCATCGAGATCACTGTTTGCTCTCATTACATCATATGGGTGAGAGCAGAGTCCAGCAGCTCTGGATAGAATCTAGGACAAGGGGCCCCATGCAAGTCTTGTCACTCCCTGAACCTATTCCCCCTCTGTAATTTGGGAAGAAGGCTAGTTCCTCAGGTTTGGGGGAAGAGCCAATGAGCTCCTGCACAGAAAGCTCTCGTCACACATGAAAATATGCATAATTTTTACTGTTCAATTTAAAAACATAATTCATTCTACAATATCAATGCCACCGTCGTCTTGACTGGAAGTAATGCCAACTCTCAACCCCGGAGCCATTTTTTCCCCTTTTGGAGTCCCAGGCTGAGGGAGGGGGTGTGGCTCCAGGATGGGCGGAGCCACTCGACCCCGCCCCCTAGCCCGAGTGGGCGGGGCGAAGCGAGCGTCTCAGCGCGCGCGCGCGGAGGCCCCAGGTACGCGGACAAGATGGCGGCGGCAGCGGTCGACAGCGCGATGGAGGTGGTGCCGGCGCTGGCGGAGGAGGCCGCGCCCGAGGCGGCGGGCCTCAGCTGCCTGGTGAACCTGCCGGGCGAGGTGCTGGAGTACATCCTGTGCAGCGGCTCGCTGTCGGCCTGCGACATCGGCCGCGTCTCCAGCACCTGCCGGCGGCTGCGCGAGGTGTGCCAGAGCAGCGGGAAGGTGTGGAAGGAGCAGTTCCGGGTGAGGTGAGCCACGGCCCCGCGCCCCCGCCGGCGCCCCCCGGGCCCGCCGGCCGCGGCCGCCGCCCCCTGCTGCCCGCGGCCGCCCGGCGCGCGGACCCCACCCCCGGACCCTTCCCGCGGCCCGCAGACAAAGGCCTCCAGGCCGCCGGCCCCGCGGGCCCCGCCGTGCCCACCTCGCGCGCCCCTCGGGCCGGCCCTCGGCCGAGGATGGCGGCGGCCGCGGCGCACGCAGCGGAGCCGCTGTGCGCGCTTCTTTTGTGCCCGACGGGGCTCCGTGTTGACGCGGATCCAGTGATGCGGCGACCCAGCGGGCGCAGCATCCCGGCCGGGGGTGGACAGCACCGATTTCCGCGTCGGACCCGGGACCGCGTCCGGCCCTGCGTGCTCCCCGCATGACCTTGTAAGGGTAGCGGCCCCCCCTTTCTAAAGCCTCCCGCCTCGGCTCCGGGCGGCGGGACTCCCCGGACCTGCCTCGGACCGCGGCCGTTAAATGAGATGATGTGCGGAAAACACACCCAGGGCCCGGCGCGCCGTCCCTGCGAACTGTCATTGTCATCATTTAGGACTCTTGCTGCCACAGCTGCCCTCCTTTTAGAGGTGGGGGAGTGGAGGCACACAGCCCGCAGTCGCCACGCCAAGGTCACACCGTTTGGGTGAGTGCGTGGACGCCGGCTGGAGACTCGAACTAGGTCCCCTGCCAGGAGCCCCCTCTTCCCACCGGGCCGGCTGGCCGTGTCTGTTTCCCAAGGCGGCCTGTGGGTCTCTGTGGAGCTGAGGGGGTGTTTCTCTCCTTGTAGGTGGCCTTCCCTTATGAAACACTACAGCCCCACCGACTACGTCAATTGGTTGGAGGAATATAAAGTTCGGCAAAAAGCTGGGTTAGAAGCCCGGAAGATTGTAGCCTCGTTCTCCAAGAGGTTCTTTTCAGAGCACGTAAGGATCTGTTGATGTAGCTCTAAGCATTCGCCTGGTAGTGGTGTGTGTGTGTGTGTGTGTGTGTGTCCGCGCGTGCGTGTGTGTCTGGGTTTGTAGGCATTAGCTCATCCGGCTCTTGTTGATATCTCCCTGTTCAGGGCTCTCACAATCCCTTACTCACTTCCATGGCTGCAAGAGTCATTGTGTCCTTTCCCTCCCATCCAAACAACACGAAGCCATTTGTCCCTGCCAGCTTTACTTTTCTAAAGCCAGAAAGAGAATGGGGGTGGAGGGAGTAGGGAGGGCCCGCAGCACAATGTGGAGGGAATCCAGATCAGCACTATTTCTCTTCAAGTAGGTTAAATGTTTTTTTTTTTTTTTTGCAACCTCCACATGATTTGGGGAAATCATCAATGATTGAGCACCATAGATTTCTCCCAGTTGTCTTCCCAGAAGGGTTGACAGAATTAATGTGCTTCTTCCCTCTGGCTTTGCAGATTCTACCCAGCATCAAACTGCGTTATTTGTAGGTAACAGGATGAAAACCTACATATAGATCAGAGTTGTTTCTCCCTTAAATAAAATTGTCTTGCATTCAGTATACCTGAGAAGTTTTCTTTCTTTCTTTTCTTTTTTTTAATTGTTGAAATGCATGGTTTTTTTTGGGGGGGGGGGGGGGTATTTTTTTCCCTTCCCCAAAATGTCTCATGGAAGTTTCTGTATCCATTCCTGATTCTTAACTTTTTGCAACTCTGGAAAATTTTGAAACTGACATTTTTAATTCAACAAACTATTAAATTTTCACTTCTGATTGGGGGGAGGGGTCTACAAATAGAACTGATCTTATTTATGTTTACTGAAGGTTATTTAACTGAAGATTAGTTCTGATGTTCTAATTTTAACTACTGCTAATGGAGTATACACATTGGAAATGTTTCCAAGTTGTTTCAGGTTTTGAAAGGGAAAATTTTGAACTTTGAACTAATTTGGACTTATTTCCATTTGGGTAATAAAAATTGACATTCCCTGAGTATAATTCATTGCTACAAATGTTTGTTAATGTTAGAATGAACACAATGTAAGTTCTACTTTGGAGAGGTTATGCCTTGGCTAATTGATAATCACAAATGGTGAATACTGGTTCAGGTGTGTTTACCCTAGGCATGTTTGATGCGTTGGTCCTGGGCTGCTACTAGGTTGCAACCTCACCTTCTTGTCCAGCTGGTTTTGTATGCATTTTTAACATTCTGGGCCTTCACCTAATAATGATGGATTGTGCTTTTTTATCTCTTAGTTCTCTCTTTCCCTGTACCACTACTTAATTAGAAGTATGTAAAGGACTTTGAACACAGCAGAAGCATACTAAAGATTGATCTGTGGGTGGGTGATTGCTTTGGCTCAGGACCCCTGAGCATGCACACAGGTTGACCTGGCTACCTTTAAAAAAAAAAAGTGAAAGAAGTCATACGTGTTTTAGTGAAGATCTTGAAGCTCATCATTCTACCTGCTCCAGAGGAGAAAACACACCCAGCAGGTTAAAGGAGCACCTACTCCACCAAGCTTTTGATGGCTCTGGCCCTCCTTAATCCTTAAGAGCTATTTTTCTTCACATTAGAATTCAGTTTCAGCAATTTCCAGTGTATGAAGAGGTAATTAATTTAATTTACAAGTCACATGGAAAGCTGAATAAATTATTGGTGCTTTTCATGATGCTTTCTACTCCTGGCAGGTAGTTTGAGGTAGTATAGAATAGCTGTTAACCACTGTCCACAGAAGTGGGCATCTGTGTATGCAGCTCAGATTTGTGTGAATGACAACAGCATTAATCCTCGTAACTGAGGCCTACTTTTGTATGTCCTCTTCATAGGTTCCTTGTAATGGCTTCAGTGACATTGAGAACCTTGAGGGACCAGAGATATTTTTTGAGGATGAACTGGTGTGCATTCTAAATATGGAAGGACGGTAAGCCATAACTTTCACAGAGTTTTTTTAGGTTTGTTTTAATAGTAATAACCCTAGAGTAAATTGCTATAATTTGTATGTGACCAAACCTTGGGGGAATATGTTTCCAAGGTTGTTTGGAAAGTTCTGTGAGTACGAAGTTAATACATCAAGACGACTGATATGCAATCAGCTATCTGTATCTATGGGTGCTGTGTCCGTGGAGTCAACCAGCCTTGGATCCAAAATATTTGGGGAAAAATATGTCTATACTGAACATATACCAACTTGTTTTTCTCTTGTCATTGCTCTCTAAACAATATAACACTATTTTACATAGCTGTTACACTGTATTAGCTATTATAAGTAACTTAGAGGTGATTGAAAATGTAGGAGGACATGCGCAGTTTTCAATGCAAACACTGCATCATTTTACATAAGGAACTTGAGCATCTGCAGAGTGTGGTGTCCAAGGGCAGTTCCTAGAACCAATTTACCACAGATACCAAGGGGCAGCTGTGTAAAGAAATCTTGTAAAAATCCTTTTGGAAAGAAAAGAGAATTTTTAGCTCTACTATAGGTCAAGCACTATGCTCTAGGCACTGGGTATTTTTTAGGTCAATGTGAAACCTTTTGGTTACATTATCCTTCGTCATCTCTCCACCTACCACTACCAAATTTGCCTATCATGAATTGAATTTTTGTTTTTTAAAATAATCTTTTAGGCATGTCTTGACGTAATGGATACTTTTTTAAATTAAAAAAAAAATTATGATTTCTGAATTTGGGTAAGAATCTTACTTTAGTCTTGAACATTGTAGCTATTTAGTAGAGCTGTTTTTTTTTTTTTTTTTTCCTCTCAGGCAGTGACTGTTGCTTATTCTCCCAATTAAGAAGTATCGTTATCTCTTGGTGGTTGTTTAAAATGTTTTAGGGCTTATCTTTTCTGTTGTGAAGATTAATTTCTCGTTTACCTGGAAGATGACTTGGCTTCCCACTTTCCTTGGTGGTGGAAAGGATTTTCTGTTCTAATAATTGAGAAAGCTTTACTAGTGATGGAAGATAAGAGCGGGAGTGTTTACTGTCTTCCTTAAGAGAAATCATTGTGAAATAGCTCACAAGCAAGGCATGAAATGTTTCTATTGTTGTTTTTAAGGAGATTTGGAAGAGGTAAAACTTTGTCAGTGGAACAAGGAGAGGTAAGATGTGTCACTATTCTAGGCCTTGGATGAGTTCAGATGCAGAGGTCATTTTCCTGTTTCTATTTTGGTTTATCTATAAATGAATTGAAGTATGATCTAACAGTGTTATGTAGCCTTAAAAATAAAATCTGACTTGTGTTTTTTACACACACACACACATACATATATATACTTTTAAATACATATGTGTGATCTCATATGTACTTTATTGGTTTAGTGAGATGTTTATTGCAGACTTTTTTTTTCCTAATATGTGCCGATTATACTCTTCTCTACTCCCTCCCTCCTTTCACATTGGCCTTCCTGTACCTACCCCTGTACTTCTTGCAGGGATTGAACTCAAGGTGCTTAACACATCCCAGCTATATATTTTATTTTTTAGTTATAAGTGGACATAATACGTTATTTTATTTATTTATTTATTTTTATGAAGTGCTGAGGATGGAACCCAGTGCCTTACACAGGCTAGGCAGGTGCTCTACTGCTGAGCAACACCCCTAGCCCCTTATATTTTATTTTGAGATAGAGTTTTGCTGAGTTGCTAAAGCTGGTTTGCATTTGCAACCCTCCTGTCCCAGCCTCCTGGTGTTCCACCACCCGTGGCCCCCTGTACTTCTTGATAACAACCTGTGTTATGCTCTTTCATGCTAATAGATGGTGATAAATATGGGTAAGGAAAAGGGGAATCACTATTTCATAAAATTGGTATCATATAATAGGTATTTTTCTCTCTATATATTTTTTCCTCACTCAACATTACCTTAAGGAAAGCTTTTTTAATCAACTGATATAAGATCAAATTTACTCTCTGATAAGCAGCCACTTTCTTTTTATGTCACCGTGAAGAAGAATGTCTAGTAGATTCATTTCCAAGCCATAGATTCTTGGGAATGAGATTCTAGATTCAGACTACAGAGTATTTTTGAAAATAAGAGCATGTCCTTAAGAGCAGAGACTTACTATACAAAAATGCTAGTTCTGAAATTATGACACTTAGTGCCATTCTAATTAGGATCCAAACAGGGTTTTGAGAGGGGGACCTTTTTATTTTTTCAGTTGAATAATACTGTCATAAAACACATATGGATGAGTAAGTTTAGAAGAAGGGCCAGAGGAAGAAAAATGTTTAAGTAATCATCCTGGAGGCTGGGAAGAGCTCAGCTCAGTGATAGAGTGCTTGCTGGTATGCCTGGCCCTAGGTTTAATCCTCAGCACTACAAAAAAATAGTAACAGTGACAATTAGAATCATAATGTGAAATGTGTATCATGAGATAGTACAACATATTCCAAGACTATTTGTACCAAAAAATAGTCTTTAAATAAATACTACTTACAGATAAATTATGGCCATCCATGGCAAAGGATGATCCACATGCCAAAATAATGGATAGTATATTTAAACTCTGAGAGAAAAAGGTGGATGATTTAATAGGTGAATATCCACCTGAAACAAAGTAAAACCTGTATCATATATAAAAAAATTTCCAAAGGGTTAAACAATTGAAATTTTTAAATGATCACAATGAAATGGGAGACTTTTAGGGAGACCTCCTTACTCAAGACCAATGATACTAAAGCAATGAAAGAACACAAATGATTTTGTTGTAAAAAATAAACTTCTGTATATCTGAAGAAAGCATAAAGTTAATATAATTCTTATGAATTTCCAACACGAAATTGAAAAACATACAAAGGATAGAAGAATAACATTCACAGAAGAGCAAATCCATATGCTGACAATCATGTTAAAAACCTTCAAACTCACTTTTCAAAGAAATGTTAAATAAAATAACAGGGGAGGGGCTGGGATTGTGGCTTAATGGTAGAGCACTCGCCTAACTCGTGCGAGGCCTTGGGTTAGATCCTCAGCACCATATAAAAATAAATAAATAAAATTAAGATATTGTCTCCAACTACAACTAAAAAATAAATATTAAAAAAGTAAGTAAATAACAGGGGAACTTCGAACTTGCAATCAAGTTATTTGCCTTTTTACTTATCAGATTGGAAAAAAAAAAAGACTAAAAATGCATAGCAAATAAAAACATGTATGATGGGGTTTTTAGAAATAATTTTATAAATATATTACCCCTTGGCCTGGCATATATTTTGAGCCTAAAATAGGATAGTTTTTAAATGACAGGGAATACTCTACATCTTAAAATATTTGGGGATTCCAGTTTCTGTGGAGAACCCAGTTTGTATTCAGTCCTGGCAAAAGGCTTGTTGTTTGCTTACAGAAAACTTAGGAGAAGAAAGAGATAGTTTCTGCAAATGCTTTAGTCTCTGTCTTTGAAAAATAATTTGTATTTAATGGTGTTCTGTTGGTCTGAAAAAAGTACACCGCACCAGTAAAAAGATGTGAAGACAGAATGAGTATGTCCCCTGGTGCTATGGCACATATCTATAATCCCAGAGGCTTAGGAGGCTGAAGCAGGAGGATCCAAAGTTCAAACCAGCCTTCGCAACTCAGCAAGATGCTGTCTCAAAATAAAAAAGGGTTGGGGATGTGGCTTAGTGGTTAAGTGCCCTGGGTGCAATCCCTTCCACCCAAAAAAGAAAGAGGACACACTGCGGTAAAGACTTGAAACTACATATTTTAAAAGTGTATATTGTAGCTGAGAAAATTGACCCAGAATGACTAACACTGAGATATATTTTAGTAAAATTACTGTTTTTTTGTTTTTTTGTTTTTTTTTTTAAGACGGTCTTCATAAGTTGCTTAGGGCCTTGCTAAGTTGCTGAGGCTGGCTTTGGCTTTGAATTCATGATCCTTCCGCCTCAGCCTCCCAAGCCTCTGGGTTTATAGGTGTGCACCACTGCACCCAGCCCCCAAATCACTAGATTTAAAGACAGAAAAGCCCTTTGGTTATCCAAGCAAAAAATGGTGAAGTCATTTACAAGAGAAAGAAAATAAAATATGTCAACAGGCTATTCAATAGCAATGCTTTATGGCAGAGGAAAAAAAGATATTCAAAGATTGAAAGAAAATGTTAGCTAAGGTATTTATGCCAGCTAGACTGACTTCCAGATATAAAGCTGCAAACTTACCAACTTGGAGGGAGCCAGACTTTCAGGCTCTGTCTGACAAATCTGCTAGAAAATGATCTTTGGACACTCTAAACAAACAAAACAGAACAGATATGTTGACACAGACCTGGGGGTGAGCATTCAACATAGGCTGTAGAATTAAATCCAAACCAGGCTTGTAGGGACAAAGTATGTGTGCGTCGTGGGCATGGGCCCTGGCTGTTGGGTTCAGTGCAGCTATTTAAAAAATGAGTGGACAGTGACAGTGCAGAAAGATGTGTGTGTAAATAGTCTGTCTTTGCACTCATTAAAGTGACAAGAATGTTGGTCTTGTTATTCTGAGCATAATGTGTGTGTGAGAGGTGTATAATAAAGTAAGTGAACAATTATGTGATAATTATTCTAATTCTGTCATCTGGAATCCTGCAGAAGCAGAATTCTGGAATAAAAAAGAAAATAGAAGGAAGTCTAAGCCGTGTACTTCTAAATTTGAATTACTAGTGTTGGGGTGAACTCATGTAGTATTTTATACTTAAATATGTAGATATATGTCGGGGTATGTGCAGTCATTAAGCATACTAGCTCTGTTCACTGAAGAGGTCTAAAAATAATAACCAATCCAGTAGAAATGATCTTCCCTGGTCTTCAGATTGTGAACTTTAGATACCATTTCCCACCAAAAGTAACCAGGGTTTTTGGAGAAATGGTTGATTCTAGGTCCAGTGCAGGAAATGAAAAAGATGAGCCTCAAGTATCTTCCAAGCCTGGAACCGGGTAGCAAACAACCAACAATTCTCCACAATAGAAGTGTTTGGAGCCAGTAGTGAAGAGGCTTCTATGGACTGGAGATGTGAGGATTTGAGCATCAATGCAGATGAGTGGATTGAAACAGATATGTTTATTCCATGAGTTCATCATAGTATTTAAAAATAACAACTTATTGGCCACCTTTGGAGGATAATAGAAACTCAGATCATTAGTTTGAAAAATATGAATGAAAGGAATGATATAAATGTTGTCCCTTCCTTTCCTATATCCTGTATCGTTGGAGGACCAAATAGCAAAGATGAATGGAAGTTTTTCTTTGTAGAAATATTCTAACCAATAAATGAAGAAGGGATTGTTCAGTTAGAATATCACTATTTTGTAACCTCTAAGGAATGAGCAGACTAGGCATCCTGTCACAGTGGCTGCTGACGTTGCAAGAGAAACAACTAGGCCGAACCACCTCCTAAGGCAGGGCCATACTGCTTCCTGGGAAGGCATCTTGCCAAATGATTGGCATCTGAATCTTGAAACTCTACCTCCAACTTCCAACAAGAAATTCAGGAGAGCATTTTATACCATGATGTGGATGCAATCAGGAAACTCCAGACAGGGAAGCTACAGGTCAAACAACCCTGTTTCTTCAACAAATAAAATGCAAGGGGGTGCTAGGCACAGTGGCACACTCCTGTAATCTCAGCAACTGAGGAGGTTGAGGCAGGAGGATTGCAAGTTCAGAGCCAGCCTCGGCAATTTAGTGAGGCCCTAAGCAACTTAGTAAGACCCTGTCTCAAAAAAGGAGGGCTGGGGATATGGCTCAGTTGCTTGAGTGCTTGCCTTGCATGCATGGGGCCCTGGGTTCAATACCTAACACCACAAAATAAATAAACAGCTAAAGAGAATTGAGGATGTGGCTCCGTGGTTAAGCACCCCTGGGTTCAATCGCCAGCACCATAAAATTAAAAAAAAAAAAAATTGATTAAAAAAAATACAAGGTGGGGAAAAGGTAAAGGGAAGTCCTGTAGATTAAGAGATTTTAAGGACCATAGAATAGGCTAGAATGTTTAGGGATGCACATTTGGTGGTTATTACTGTAGAGAAAAAGAATGAAGTGTAGAATGACCAGAGAGGTGTGGAATGTGGTTATTTTTGAGGGGGAGGAGGGACACATCTTGTGTGTGTGTGGAAGATAACCAAAGGCATTCTGAGAGGGAGTAAGGGGTCCTGGGCTCTTGGAGGTTGTCGGCCTCACTGGAGTGGTAGAGCTGCAGTACTGGAGATCCGGTGACTGGGAGGAAAGAGGTTCTGATGTGCCCCCCCGCCCTCCGAGTGGGAAGTGGAGTGGTGGGTGGGCATGCAAGACCAAGGTCTGGGAAAACTTCTGAAACATAAAAACGGGAGGTCAGTGTGGATAATGTCTGAACGGAGGTTGGATGGACTTGCTGTGGCTGTGACCACGGAAGGGGAACGCAGCACCCAGAGTGTCCTGAGGCAGAGGCTGGGGACCAACCTCCATTCCAGGTGCCCTCCTGTCTCTTGAAACCCACAGAAGCTCAGCTCGTTCTTGGGCTGCTCTTTCATTTGCTTTTACCAAAGATTATAGGCAAGTAAATCTGAGGCCAGCCCATAAGTGTTCCACGGATTTTAGCACAAGGGATTGAGTGTTGAGTCACACGTGCAAAGCCCTCAGTGTGCTGCCAGCCCCTATGCTAGTAAGGACAATAGGAACAGGAATCAGCCAGGCATGTGGCGCACACCTGTGATTCGAGCAGTTCTGGAGACTGAGGCAAGATGATCACAAGTTTGTGGCCCACCTCAGCAACTTCGCAAGACCTTGTCCCAAAATGCCTTTTTTTAAAATTTTTTTTTGGTTGTAAATAGATCTTTTATTTTATTTATTTATATGCAGTGCTGAGGATCGAACCCAGGGCCTCATACATGCCAGGCAAGTGCCACTGAGCCACAACCCCAGCTCCCCCCCCCCCCCGCCCCAAATGCCCTTTTTAAGGGCTGGGGATGTGGCTCAGTGGTAGAACTGACTTCAGTCCCCAGTTCCAAAAAAGATGGTGAACCATTTCTGGTTCTCTGATTGTAATAGACTACATGACATGATAATTGTGAAGTAGAAACTAAGTAATTGAATGTTTTAAAAATCTTGATTTTTATTGACTTGATTGTTATTTGTTTGTTTTCTAGAAAAGCTTTGACCTGGAAATACTACGCCAAAAAAATTCTTTACTACCTACGGCAACAGAAAATTTTAAATAACCTCAAGGCTTTTCTTCAGCAGCCTGATGATTATGAGTCGTATCTTGAAGGTGGGTCTTTCCCATACCGTGGACAGTGGTGTTTCATAGGTAGCTTTTTAAAAGTAGTCTTTCTAAGAGCAGGAGAAGGAACTGCTTTTGTGGTATGAATGGAAAAAGAAATCACACTGAGAGCTTTGGGAGGTTGGATTGTGGTCTGGCCAGTGAGGTGGGCAGTTCTGCACCTCTGATAAAATTTTGTTGGTATCTTTAGCCCTCAGCTGAAGAGAGGGTGCTTCTAAAGATGCGTCATTGGTCCACGTGTGAGAGTGATGTTTTAGCTAATGAGATGAATTCCTTCCAAGCTTTGAAGCATCATTTCCAAGACAGAAATAAAAGCATCTGATTTTGTCTCTGTGTAACCTTGGGCAAATCCCTCAACCTCTGGTTGGAGTTTAATGAGGACAGAATGTTCTGGTGCATCGGCATCTGCTGGTCCATGATGAGAAGCGAGGAGAAAGGGGTTGGGTGGGCAGGCTCTGTGGGGGCAGGGAGTGACTCTGTGTTCTTAGGTAGTCCAGCAGGAACAAAATGTGACTTCAATTTCTTTAAACTGTTTTAATTCCTAGAATGTTATACAAACACTCCCATAAATTGTGGTTATGAAATGCATGTTGCTTTCCTTGCTTCCAGTGACTTATTCAGTCTTTGATTTTTTCCCTTCCCTATCACCTAGTCATGTCTCCATTCCTGTTCTCATGTGGCTGTCACAACCTCTCCCAGCAGCAGCTTTCTAAAGATACTTGCTCTCCTGAGCCCTCCACTCCTGCCCTCCAGTCAGCCAACACATCCAGCCCGGTCCAACCCAGACTCCCCTTCTCACCACTCCTGTGAGGCCTGCCACGGAAGCCAGCTTGCTCTGTGAACCTTTGCTTCCAGTGTCCTCCACAGTCCTTCTTCCTGACCCTTCCCATTACTCTGCACATACACTTCTGCCTTCACTTGCTCACTTGTGGCCTCCTCCTTCTTTGTCGTACCCTCCAGGCTCGGCTCAGGCCTCCCCTCCATCCAGTGCCAACTGAGGGCTTGAGGGTTCCCTAGCTGTAGTAGCATTTAATAGTCACCTGCATCCCAGTCTTTCTGTTTGAAATGTATACATTTTGTTTCTTCAGCTAGTCACTATATTTCTTTATGATCCTAGTTGCAATAAACAATGCCTAGTGTAGGTACTTATTAATTGTAGGAAAGTCCAGTACTGTCCAGAAGGAAATGGAAGATCTTTTTTAGTGGATTAGAATACAATATCCTTACCACCTTGGAATTCTGTCATGCACACTGAAGTTGGAAGTCCTCCTCCTGTTTACTTCACAGTTAAGAATAGTGTAACAAGCCTTATTTTCTGAAGTTTATGTATAAAAATAAATACTTTTCATTTTTCAAAGTTAGAGTTTTCAAGTCACCCATCCAAATCATTGTTGTAGGCATTGGAAGCCATCATCGAATTTTACATGGCTGAGTGAATGGACACCTGTCCAGGGCTTTGATGCTTGGTGGCCCATGGAGCTCTGATGCCATTGAAGAGGTGCAGGAGTAGGTGTTAGGCTGAGTAGAGATGTGCAGTATGGCCCTCGGCCATATGGGGAGGGAGTGGCACACAGGGGCCCAGGAGCCAGACCCTGGCTGGTGGCAACACAGGACTGGAGACTCAGTCTCTTGATGCCCATTCAGTGCTCTCTGCTCCTCAGAGTGTTTGCTGATAGGGTAGTCAGGATCCGGAACTGTTCTGGGGTCTCTTGAATTGAAGATGACTCCCAGGCTCCCAAGTGAATATGTCCTGTAACCAAATGATGACAACCCTTTGGTGTCAGGTGAAAAGATCACCTAAAGCTCTGGAGAGTGCTGGTTTTCAAGAGGCAGGGTCTCTGGTGTGCCCTGTGTGATGTTTCATTGGCAGCTTCTCTGAGCGTTACTGTTTAATTTGAAGGTACAGTTATCTACAAAGTCCATTTAATCTTCACCTTGAGAAGTAGAGTTTATTCAAATGGATGGTCATTGAGGGCTTTCATTTTTATTTTATTTATTTTTTGTTTTTTTAAAGAAAGGAACTGTTTTACCCCATTAAGGTTTCTGAAGATTTTGGATTTTGAACCTATAAGAAAGCAGGAGAGAGAAGTAGCTTGAAAAGATCTCCATTGTCACATCTGATTCTCCTTATCATAGAACATAGGAATATGCCAGATACTACACATTTATTTATTTATTTGTCTGTTTCTTTATTTTGCTACTGGGGATTGGACTCAGGGACACTTAACCACTGAGCCACATCCCCACCCTTATTTTGTATTTTATTTAGAGACAGGGTCTTAAATAAGTTGCTAAGCATCTCACTTTTGCTGAGGCTGGCTTTGAACTCATGATCCTCCTGCCTCAGCTTCCTGACCTTCTGGGAGTATAGGTGTACACCACTGCGCCGGACTATTACACAATTTTTGAACCCATGAACTCTGAGAGGTCAGAGAAGTTTGTTTATTAGAAGAAGAGTGAAATACAAACTCCTTCATTGTGAAATCTGCTTTTCCTTCTCAGTGTGTTAGCAGCAAGGCCTAAGATAGGACACTTATCTGGTGGTGGGTGGTGCGCAGAGCTCTCGCCTGGGGTGTTTGGGGCCCAACAACAAGCTGGTAAGAATAAGGAAGAAAAGAGTATCAATCGCCTGGTTATTATTCATCCCCAGGTGCCGTGTACATCGACCAGTACTGCAACCCTCTCTCAGACATCAGCCTCAAAGACATCCAGGCCCAGATCGACAGCATCGTAGAGCTTGTTTGCAAAACCCTCCGGGGCATAAACAGCCGCCATCCCAGCTTGGCCTTCAAGGCAGGTGTGGAATTGCTTTGGGTCCAGCTATATTTGAAAAAAAAAAAACACCAAACAAACCAAAAACCTTGGGGAGTTGGTTTATTTGGGAAATGCTAAGATGGTCCGTTTATACAACAAAAAAACGTGATAAACAATAGAACATCCTTTTTACCTGAATAAAATAAGAGACTTTAGATACATACTCCATTCTGCTCCCTAGATTGGAAGCACTTGGTTGTTAAGCCATTGCCAGTCACCACATATTGTGGGTTATTTGGGGCATTATTGGGAACGTCATTTGTACTTGTGTCCCAGAGCAGATCTCTATGTTTCAGGTGACTCTTCCATGATAATGGAAATAGAACTTCAGAGCCAGGTGTTGGATGCCATGAATTATGTCCTTTATGACCAGCTGAAATTCAAGGGGAACCGAATGGATTATTACAATGCACTCAACTTATACATGCACCAGGTAAATGTGGATATAGTAAAGAAAGATACAGTTGGCCCTCCATATCTGTGGATTCCACTGCATCCACATATTTTAACAAAATATTAAAAAAAAAAAAAGTAATGATTGCATCTGTACTGAACATGCACAGACTTTTCATGTCATTATTACCTAAGCAATACAACTATTTATATATCCTACATTTCTTTTACATACCTACCATTTGTATGGCATTAGGTATTTTAAGTCATCTTGAGATGGTTTAAAGAATGCAAGGTTATTTACAAATAGTGTACCACTTTATATAAGGGATTTGAGTATTTGTTTCAGTATTTGTGGGCAGTCCTGGAACCAACTCCTCACCAGTACCAATTGATGGCTGTGTGTGTGTGTGTGTGTGTGTGTGTGTGTACATGTATATTTTAAGTTCGTTTCTGATAGACTCTCTATTTGTGGAGGATGAATGCTTTGTCTTCCCATTTCTGAAGGCCAATTTTTTTTCAGTCACAAGAGTTTTGCTGTGAATGTCCTTTGTATGGGGATAAATTTGCTAGTAGAAGTAGGTATTTCTCTGACTCAGTTGGGTCCACTGTGCCATGTGAACACACACCTGCAAACCTCATCAGGGCTGTCTCTGCTCTGGTCTCCAGCAAATTTGGTGGCGATCCGCGGCCTAGCCATGTCAGTCTTGGCACTTTCAATATTTATTTCCTTCTTGGCTCCGTTTTCATGTCTATTCTGTGCTCTGCCTGCTACTTTCATTTTATTTTGTCACACACACTTTTCCTTGAAATGTCTTTAAATTCTTTTTGGAAGAACGAGGACCTAAGTCAGGAGTCAGCCAACTTCCTGTAAAGGGCCAGACAGTATGTTATCTTGGTTTGCAGTCCCTGTGGTCTCTCTCCTGACTCCTCAGGACTGCTCTTACAGAGTGAAGGCGGGCACAGTGACACAGAAACAGATGAGTGCTGCTGTGTTCCAACAGAATTTTATATGTGGACGTTAACATTTGAATTTCATATTATTTTCATATATGACAAAATGGTACTCTTGAAAAATATAAAAGCTCTTTTTATGCCAGCTTTACAAAAATAGTATCCAGGTGGACTGGATTTAGCCCATGGGTCATAACTTGTTGACCTCTGATCTAAATAAATAAAATATTGATTGTTTAAGCTTCAAACCCTAGCATCATGCCTGATGTACAGTAGGTACTTGTAAGAATATTTGTTGAATGAAAGAGAATGTGTGAATCCAAAGCATTTTTTCTCCTTTAGGTTTTGATCCGTAGAACAGGAATCCCAATCAGCATGTCTCTGCTCTATTTGACAATTGCTCGGCAGTTGGGAGTCCCACTGGAGCCTGTCAACTTCCCAAGTCACTTCTTATTAAGGTGGTGCCAAGGAGCAGAAGGGTAAGCCCCCTCTGATACATTGTAATTGGTGCCAAGGACCCAGTCCCACTGTGCTGAGAGAAAGCCTGACTTCATGGTTACATTAGGTATCACCACACAGAGGTCAAAACTGGGACATGGGGCTGTTTTGGTTTTTGATGGTAATCCATGTTGATATTCTACTTGTGATATTGTATTGTAGTCATGCAAGCTGTTACCATCAGGAGGGATTGGGTCAAGGGTATTCTGTATTTGTTATACCTACATGTAAATCTATATTTACCTCAAAAAGTTTAATTAAAATAAGAAAGACTAGGACTTCAAGGTCTTCTGGCTCCAAGGTCCCTGTGTTCCAAAGTAGATCAGATCAAAGCATTCTTAGAGAAATTCTTACTTTCCTTCCTTCCATAAATCTCCCCTTTCTTCTGCGTGTGTGCCCAAGCTTGAGAGAGAGAAAGAAACCTGGCTAATGAGTTCTGTTTTGTTCTTTTAAATCTAGTGTCTTATCAGTCAGAAATCTCTTCAGTTGTAATCTAGCTGTTCTGCAAGAAATAGTTCAAGCCAGGTGTGGTGGCACATGCCAGTATCCCAGCACCTCAGGAGGCTGAAGGAGGAGGATCATCAGAGTCAAGGCCAGCCTTAGCAACTTAGTGAGAACCCTGTATCTAAATAAAATATTTTAAAAAGGCTGGGGATGTGGCTCAGTGGTTAAACTCCACTGGGTTCAATCCTCAATGCCAAAAAAAAAAGAAATATCTTATTAAATCTGCCATTTAGTGGAAAAAGTAATAATCTATTTCACGTTCTTTGAAACCGAAAGATGAATTGTAATGATCTTAGGTGAACTGATCAGACAATGCTGTAGAAAATACTTGAACTTTGACATCAGCCTGAGCTCAAACCTTGGTTTCCTCTGAGCTTCAGTTTCTTCCTCTGTAAAATGGGGTCACTTTTTAATAGAGTGGCTTGGAGGATGGAAAAGATCACAGTCCTTTATCCATCTAGTCAAGGCTCTGGTGCTGCATAGAAAGAAGTACAATTTGTCTCTGTGTGTCTACCTCCTAGTTTAAAAAAGAAGTGAAATATTATATGTGTAATTGAAGCCTTCCAGGCATTCTTCCTGATTGCTTTTTCCCCCTTCTGTTCCCCAGAAGTAACTACCAGTCTGTTTGAAAGTGTTTACTTCCACGTAGATTATTAGTTCATTATGTATGTGTGTTTTTTTAGACAACTGTACACCCTTCCCTAGTTTTCCATGTTGTTTTGCAAATATGTGTTCCTAAATGTGTACTGGGTAAGTTGGGCACAGAGGCACACACCTGTAATCCCAGCAAGTCAGGACACTGAGGCAGGAGGATTTCCATTTCAAGGCTAGCCTGGCCAATTTGGGAAGACCCTGTCTCAGAATAAAACATGAAAAGGGCTGGGGATGGAACTCAGTGATAGAACGCTCTAGGTTCAATTTTCAGTACTAAAGTGGGAGGGGGTGCTGGGAAAGTAGATATCCACTTTTCATTATTTTAAATGAGAAAAATAATTTTTCAGCTCATTCACTTTCTCTGTATAATCTAGCCTCTCCATATTTCTCTAAAATATTCTGAAATACCTATGTAGTAACTCACCATGGTTTTTGTGTGCTATAAAGTGTTCATAACACTGATCACCATATTGTTTACCATAGTAATGTATTACATGGTAGCATTGTGTGTGGTGACAGTATCATTTTTCCTTCATGGCTACAGTGAGCATATATCATAGTGCAAATAAATAATGCAATAATTTGTTAATATTCCCAGGTAGCCTTTTGTCCCAGCTCCTGCAGAGGTTAAGCTGGGAGGGTCACTTGAGCCTAGGAGTTTGAGACCATCCTGGGTAACATAGTGAGAACTTGTCTTCAAAAGAAAAAAAGAACTCGGGCAGGTAGCAGAAACAAACCCCGGGGCCCATGCAGGACTCGGCCTTCAGGCTGGGGGAGCACACAGCTCTCCCCAGCAGCTGGGCTGTGTCCCTCTCTGTTCTTGTCTGGGCTCTTACCACTCCTGCCTTGGGTCTCTTTTCACTGTCTCTGCACCAAGATCATATTATCTCAATTATTGTGACTTTATAATTAGTCCTGATACCTGGTAGTATGAGAGTCCCAATGTGCTCTTCAAGTCTGCCGTGGCACTTCTTAGCTTTCGCTCTTCCATACAGAATCATCAGGTTCGGTAAAATAATTCTGCGTGCATATTGATTGGAGCCTTTGACTGCTTTTGATTGGATTTCTAGATCAGTATGAGGACAGTGGCAGTGTTCACTGTTGAGTCTTTCTGTCTAGGAAATGGTCCTCCGCATTTACCTAGGTCCTCATTAGTGCCCCTGAAAAGATTTTTACACTTTCCTTCATCAAGATAATTAATATCTCAGAAGGTTTTTTATTTGTAGATACCTTAAATTTTTGTTGCTGTCTTAAGTGGGAATTATTACTTTTCTAAGTATTGATGGTATACAGGGACGAAGCCAATAATTTAGATATAGGTCTGATATTCACATTTGCTGAATAAATTATGAGTGTGAGTAATTTTCAACTTAATTTTTTGGTGTTGATAATCATCATATCAGTAAGTATTGACTTTTCTTTTTTCTGGCTTTATAAATATATATATTATAAATGTAACAATATGTATTTAATCTCTCTTATATAATTTTGATCTCTATAATAAGCTGTTCTGATTTGAGCAGCTTATTGTAGAGATTAAAATACTGAATTCTTCATATACATGTTATATATGTAACATTATATATATATTTTTTTTTTTTTAATTTTTTTGGCATTGCTGGGGATTGAACACAGGGCATTGCATGTACTAGGCAAGCACTGTCACCCCTGAGCCTCGTCCCCAGCCCTAGCTTTATATATTTGTTTGTTTTGGTTACCTTACTCCCTCGGCCAGATCCTTTTGTCCAGAGTTGATAAACAGTGATGGCATGCGCCATGCCTTGGGTGTGACTTTCAGTGGGATGCTTTTCAGATGTCACTATCCAGCATTATGTTTGGGGAGATACCTTTCATTAGGGTTATCAAAGCTGCCCTTCAGATTCCTAATTTGCTAAGAGTTTTATTAATCTCTAGATATTAGAGATTTTCCCTAGCTATCCATGTGATCTCACAATTTTGCTCTTATCCTGTATGTTCAGTAATGGGGTTTGTTTGGTTTGGTCTGGAGCTTGAACAAGGGGCCTTGCACATGCTGAGCACTTGCTCTGCCACTGAATTACACCCCAGAAATAGATTTTTTAATGTTTAGCTCTTTTGTCATTCTTGGGGTACGTCTAACTTAATCATATTTTTTGAAAATACATGGATCCATTTAATTTGCTTGTATTTTGTCCAGGATTTTTTGTATTCATGCTCATAAATGATCTTGGCCTATAAATTTTTATGTGTTTGTCCTTAGGAAGTTCTGGCCCCAAAGAGAGGGGAAGAGATCCTTATTTCTAGAACATTTTATATGTCTTAGGTCTTTGCTAAAAGTGGGCTATAAACATAATTCAAGAAAGAAATCTGACTGGGCTTTTTAGCTGCCAAATAGAAAATTTGATATGTGATTTGCAGTGAGAATAAGATCAAAATGAAATAATTGCTCAAAGGAATCACAGCTGTCCCTGAGACAGACAGCCACCTAAATCATTCCATAAGCCCTCATGGCACACTGGTCTGTGCGGTAGGAACTTGTATCATGTGCCCCTGCTCGCCACTGAGCTAGGCCAGTGAGCAAGGCACAACTCTTTGTGGTCTAGTGCAGGGCTCCCAACCTGAAACCAAGATGCACAGAATGGAGGGCAGAATCCTTCTGGAGTGAGGTGCCAGAACTTTTCTCAGATCCTCAAGGGCTCAGCATCCCCAGAGGCTAACTACTGCTGATCCATGGAGTAGTCTGCCTTGGCCATTCCTATGTCTTTCTCAACTGAGCTCTGATGTCCATGGTCATGAGTTTTGGATCAATTTTAATTAAAAAGGTCTGATAGGCGGCCTGTATGCATGGTGTCCCTTAAACACCAGAGGACTGGTCTGATAGTTGAGCTCCCGTAAAGAGTCAGGTTTTAAACTGTGGACAAGGCGTTAATATTGTCAGTGTCGAGAGTACTGTTTTAACCTTTGACCTCTGGTTTGAGCAGCTTATTGTAGAGATTAAAATACTGAATTCTTCAGCTCATCTAATATTTGGCTCTTCTGATAGGGCGACCCTGGACATCTTTGACTACATCTACATAGATGCTTTTGGGAAAGGCAAGCAGCTGACAGTGAAAGAATGTGAATACCTGATTGGCCAGCATGTGACCGCAGCGCTCTATGGGGTGGTCAACGTCAAGAAGGTGTTACAGCGAATGGTGGGAAACCTGTTGAGCCTGGGGAAGCGGTAAGGGTTTCTGATACCTAAGCAAAATGTGTGTCTTCAGAGGCTTGTGTGTCTTCACCGAGAATTGTGTATAATGAACTCACCTGCGAGTGGCTGCAGCATCATAGCTGACTACCACCTGAAAAATAACGGTTCCCTTGACAATGCTGTACACAGTCGAGAGGTGCTAAGTGGCTTCCCTTGAGGTCTTCACAGTGGACTTGGATATACCCTCCTTGTAAACACTGAGGGTGCTCTTCACCAGCAAGAATGTCTAGACTGGAAAAGATGATTTTTCAGAGGCAGGATGTTCTTGTGTCCAATTGTTTAATAATTTATCACTTAAACAGTGGAACCGTCTTGCTCTGAGTCCAAGGAAATTCATCCTGGGAAAATAGTTGTAGGTTGTGTGTTAACAGTAATAGTTTTCTACCTGATAATAGAATTTTTTTTAATAGAATTGAATTATTTAAAGCAGTTTTAGTTCAATAGAAAAATTAAGCAGAATGTAGAGAATTCCTTTATGCCTTCTGTTCCCATACATGCCCAACGTTCTTCACTGTCCACATCTTCACCACAGTGGGCCTTTGTGACAAGTGCTAACCTACTCCGCCACATCATTATGTCTCCAAATTCACAGTTTCATTAGGGTTCACCCTTGATGTTCTAACACTCCAAGGATTGGGACAAATACACCATGACTTGCATCTGTTATTGTCATGACACACCAAATAGTTTTGTGTCTCACTGTTCCCTTGAGGTCCTATGTGCTCTGCCTAGTCTGTATGCTCTGCCTAGTCCAGGTTCTTTTGTTTTTTGGTGCTAATAAAAAGCAAAAAGGACTGGAGATGTAGCTCAGTGGTAGAACACCCTAAGGATTGAACCCAGGGTGTTCTACTACCGAGCTACATCTCCAGTCCTTTTTGCTTTTTATTTTGAGACAGGGTCTCACTAAATTGCTGAGGCTAAACTCAAACTCGTGATCCTCCTGAATCAACCTCCCAAGCCACTGGGATTTTAGGCATGCATCACTGCATCCAGCTCAAGATTTATTTCTAATTTTTATAGTGTTATTGTGGTGAAGCTGAGGCAGAAGGATTTCAAGTTCGAGGTCAGCCTCGACAATATAGGGAGACCCTGTCTCAAAAAGTAAAGGGCTTAGGAGGTGGGAATGTAGCTCAGTGGTAGAGCATCCCTGGGTTCAATCCTCAGTAACAAAAGTAAATAAATAAAAAGAGTGAAAGAGAGAAAACATTTGGGATTAATGTCAATTACTTTAAAAACCCATGCTTGGAAAAGAAGGATCTTAACTGAAAAACCCACCAGATGAGACCAAGTGACTGTCTCCTCTAGGGAAGGCATCGACCAGTCCTACCAGCTCCTGAGAGACTCATTGGATCTGTATCTGGCGATGTACCCGGACCAGGTGCAGCTTCTGCTTCTTCAAGCCAGACTCTACTTTCACCTGGGAATCTGGCCAGAGAAGGTAATTATTTTACTTTGATGCTTTGCACTTACCTTAGAGAAGAGAGTTCTAGATTTAAAGGCGGCTGTTACAAGTTCATCCTTTTACTAAAAGGGGAATGTGCACAAATTTACTCAATCTCCCAGTCCTAAAATTATTTTCTGTTTCCTCTAATTCCAAGGAACATCGGCTCTACTGCCAGGAGTTTGACTGTTCCCCTTTGTGGTTAGTCACTGGGCACCTAGAACCACAAAACCTGCCCCACCACTCATCCACTGGTGCCCAAGCTTTGTCTTTCACGGGTCACCTTCAACACAGGGAAGCAAACAGAATGTGAGACCTTCAGCTGACTGTTAGCAACTAAACTTACCATGAATAAGTACCCTGTTTAGCATAGGAAGTCAGTCTGGCCACTGAACTAGCTGAGGACCAGTTTTGTTTCCGAAAATGGTTGAATTTTCATGCTGTTCACTTGAATGTTCTCAGTTTTGTAATGGCCAGTAGCAAGCACTATGAGGAGGTGACAGTGGTGAGATCAGAGCTGGTCTCAGGCAAGTGTGGGTGCAGCACACACGTGGGTCTGGTTGTGTGTGACATTGCAGGAGCCAGTGACATATTCCCTTCCCACCCTTGCTGTTTCCTGGACATATGACAGTGATTCATTTTGTTTGTCTAGAACAGCATGGTGAAGGAGCTTGATTCCAAGCTGTCACTGGAATGTCACCTCCCTAAGTTATTAGAGAAGAGCCTAATCTTTTTGGAGAGCATAAATATCCTAAATGAGCCTACATTGCCAAGGTTGACATTGTCTCATTAGTTTAATGCTTTAAAGATCTAAAGTACATCTCAGAAAACTCAGGTGGGGGATATTCCAGTCTCCTATCTCAAGACATTGTCCACAGCAAAGTTGGTGCAGGTCCTCCCACAGAAGGTCATAGAGTGTTACTTAGATCACCTGCTCCCTACAGCTCAGCTGTCTAGGGTGTAATCATCCATTTGAATTTTAATTTTATTTATTTACTTTTGGTAACAGGATGTACGTAGCTGATCTGTCGCTTATTACTTTAGATTTGTGAAGGGATTTCATGCTCATCCATGGAACTCCAAGATTCTTTCATTGTGGATCCTATAGTTAAATGATCAGTCTGCCAGAAGGTTATGCTGTTGACAGTCCCCTTTGTGAGGCACAGTCTGGGGGTTATCTCAGGTGTCCTTACCCCCACACCTGACTGATGTCAGCACTCACACTCTACTACTGGAAATGGCCTCAGTAGCCTTTGGAGTGATCCTGGGCACCTTCCTGCCAGGCAAGCGTTTGTGCAGAGAGCCTTTCTTCCTGACTTGCACTGCAGGGTGCACTTAGCGCCACTCTCCTCTGGAGGTCAGGAAAGAACCGTGGCTCTTCCCCAGGGCACCTGAGACTCCTTCCCCTCCAAGCACATGGTGCTGCGTTGGAAGTGGCACCCCGAGATGGGAAGGAGGCTAGGGCGCCTAGTGAGGAAGAATTCAGAGGGTACCCAGAGAGAAGGCACCTCTCCAGAGGAAGGCTCTGAGGTGGCCTTTGAAGGCTGAGAGCAAATTCAGAGCCGCTGGGTCGGGCAGCAGTGGGGAGCAGCCTGTGGACACTGCAGAGGCCTGGTGTGCGCTTGGAGGGTCAGCCCGACAGGGCCCGTCCGTGCCTGTGTGTGCGTGTGTGTGAAAGCGGGGAGCAGGTGTGAGATGAGTCTCTGAAGCCTTGGGCCTTGTTAGGTAAAGGGGACATGCTGAGCTGGGAGGACCTGAAGGTGGCCTTGCTTTCCATGGAGGTAAATCAGAAAGAGCTAAGAACAGACTGCCTTGGTCACGGTGGCAGTAGTTTTTAAAGTCACTAGTGTTTACTGCACATATCCGCCCTCTCAGCCTCCCCCTTCATACTGCTTTCAGTTTTGCCTTTGACAAATAACACAACAGGCACTGAGAAGTAACTTGCCACACTCTCGTGCACATGTGTGGGGGCACCATGAGTTTCACCTTGGACTGGTGCCCGAGCCCACCTCAGGCATCACCCCATGAGTTTGTGACGGCGGAGGAAGGATCATCTCTGAAGGGGCCAGGATGCTTTGCGGCTGCTGGACCCATGTAGCTGTCCTTTTCCTTTCTCTGCATTTTAGTGAAGAGAGTGCCCCTCTGATTGCCCAAGGCAAGCCCCTCCCTTTGTGGGTGTGAAAAGGGGAGTCCTACTGGCGTTGCCTGTGGCACTCCCTTCAGCCCACTTCCTTCCCAGTAACCTTCTCAGGCACCTCCTGGACTGCCCAGTGCCCACCTGCCTGCCTCCATCCACTCCAGAACATGGGGGTCACTCCAGGGCACTGCTGTAGCCAAGGAAGACAGTGGTCCTGTTTCACTTAAACCATTCTTCTTGCTGCTTAACACAGTAGGTACTTGTCTCCCCATCCCTGGGTTGCCCCCCCACCCGCCCCCAGAACACTGTTCCCTGTGCTCTGTGGTCTCCGGCTCCCAGGCCTCCCTTAAGGCTCCACACCAGGTAGGCCCTGGCTTCCTGTCCTCTGCACCTTTCCCCAAAGCAGTTCTGCTCACCTTGTGACCACCTGTACGCTAACGCTCCAGACTCTGAGGCTCTAGGATGACTTACCCACAGGTCCTCCATGACCAGAACCTGGTTCTGCTTCCCGGCAGGTGGCCATCAGCCTATTGAAAACGACCCTTCTGCAACCTAGATTGGCACACAGGCCCAGTTTGGTCTCTGCTCTGAGACCCTTTGGGCCAACTTAATATGTGGTAACCAGAGTCATCTTAATAAAGTGTCACTACTGTTCTTTCACTGCTGACACTCCTCCCACCCCGTGGCCTGAAAGATGAGACTAATGCTCTGCAGTGTGGCCCATGGGTTCTTGGTGGGCTCGCCTTGTCTGCCTGACCTTGTGACTCCACGGGTTGTCCCCTGGTGTTCTGCACAGGCTGCGCCTCTCCTATCCATGCTGCAGTCCTCTGTGTGTACCACTCCCTGCTGGAGCTCAGCTCTGCTCCAGCTTCTGCTGAGCTGTCTGTCGAACTACTGCCTCCCTGGATGCCCACGCCCAGCCCCAGCAAGGTCAGCTCTCCACCAGCCCGCACTCATCTGTGGTGCTGCCGTCCCGTCCTCCCTCCCCTGGAACAGTGCAGCCCTCGCTGTAGCTGTTCGTGCTCTCGGCACCATCCCCACACAGAGTAGGCGTTCAGGACATTTATTTATCTGTTTTCCGTTGGTGCTGGGAAGGGAACCGAGACCCCTTAAGTGCTAGGCAGACACTGTGCCCCTGAGCCATACCCTAGGCCTCAGAATCATTTGGGGGGAATAATTGAGAAATGGCCAGACTTCATGGGCTGTGAAAAAGGAGAAGATTCCAATAAGGTATCTAGGTTTTCCAACAAGGAGACAGTTACGCCAGTATAAAAGGGAGTGGGTGGAGAATGAGCTTGTTTGGGTTGGGAGAAGGTGCTAACTCAGGGGTGTGTGGAATTGTTGCTTGGGGTCATCCATCAAATGCAGATGCTCTGGTTGATGAAGCTCCCCCCCCCCCCCCCCCGCCAAAAAAAAAATGAGTCCTACAGACAGGTGGCTGTCAAGAAAATGGAGCCAAGAACTTGGGGAAAGCCTTAGGGAAAACTGTAACAGAGCAGGGGTCAGCAGGACCGCCCGGTTCTGTGGGTATGTTCTATCAGACCCAGCTGTGCCTGTTAGAGTACTCGATGTCTGCAGCTGCTCTCAAGCACTGGAGCAGCATGGACTAGTTGAGCCCAAAATAGTGACCTTCTGGCCTTGTCCAAAAGAGGCGTTCGGGCCCCTGGGTAGAGAAGTGTAAGGAAACGCTTCGTGGGTGATGGGCCCTGTTTTAAGGTCTTTCCTCAAAACTTGTGATACTTGGGGTTCTAGACCTAGAGTATTTGGTTGGGGACAGTGTGGGGCCTGCTGTCAGCACTACCCTCGTGAACACACCAGGCCCCAGGTCACAGCATCTACTCCGTTCCTGCCCTCGCCCCTCCTCAGCACATGGCAGGAAGGAGAGCGTGGTTATCCCTGGCCCTGTCTCCTCGGGCAGTCGGAATCCAGCCTGCCTTGTGCTCGGACTGCTGAGGTGCTAGCCGCACTGTGCGTGGAGAGGGGCTGCCGGAAAGGAGGGGACGCTGCCGAGGTGCCATTGACACTAGCTCACTGGAACAGGATGGGCACACAAGGACGGCCATTGTGCCACCACAGCAGATAGAGGCTTATTGTTCAGTAGGATGCTTTTAGCTACAAAAAGTAAATGCCACTACTGTCTCCAAATTTAAAGTACACTATTGGAGGTGGGAAGTGGATAGGGATTGGCTGACAGTGGATTCTTGTTGAATCTGCTTTGGGGTACTTGAGGTTATGCTATTCTGTCCATTTTTATGTTTTTGAAACATAACATTTGATGAAAATGCTCCTACTTTAATATTCTTGTGAGTGATGGGTGCATGCACACACCTGTAGTCCATGGTACTCAGGAGGCCAAGGCAGGAAGATCACAAGTTCAAAGCCAGTCTGGGTAACTTAACAAGACTCTGTCTCAAAATAAAATACATTTTTAAAAAAGAAGAAGGTGGCCTGGGGATATAGCTCAGGGGTAAAGCACCTCAGGGTTCAATCCCTAATAGTGCAAAATAAATTTAAAATACAATAAAATTAAAAAGCTGAGGCTATGGCTCAGTTGTATTTGTAATACTTGCATAGTATTTGTAAGGCCCTGGGTTCAATCCCCACTACTGAAAAAATAAGATGTTCCCACTCTTGCTCTGATACGTGGTGTTGAAACGTTGGGTTGACAGTCAGACCCAGGGCTGTGTTTTCAGAACCCTGTGACCTTGGGCAAGCTTTATTTACGTCACTGAGCTGGGTTCCTCTTTTGGAAGTCAGCCATGACTGCGTGGTGTAGCGCCCAGCAGAGAATCAAATACTGAAATCATCATCAGGAAATACTGAGATACTCCATCTAGAAGACAAGATTGGTGTTTGGAACAATATCTAGGTTGTGTGAAACTGTAGTTTTCACAACATTTTTATGTGTTAAGAAATAGGTAAGTCAGTGCTTCATCATCGTTGGATAAGAAAATGATTCAAAAGTGAAAACAGCTAGTTTGACAGATCTGGGACTAGAGTCCAGGTTGTCTTCACCACTAAACATGTGATAATTTAGGACTCGGTAAATTGGAAGGATAGGCTCATCAAGAGACCTGCTGCATTCTTAGCAACATCACAGGTGCTAAACAGGGTGAGAGAGAGTGTGTGTGTGTGTGTGTGTGTGTGTGTGGAACTTGAGTGTTTATTTTCTCAGAGGCACTGAGCACAGCAGAGACTGTGACAATGTAGACAGTCCTGCTCCTCCCTGCTGCTACTTGAAGCTCTTCATAGATACAGTGTCTCCCCCTGCCCACTGGAATGCTGAGTTCCATTGTGAGTGAAGACTGTTGACGTGGCCAGCAAGACTCTTCCTCGAGTATGGCATCCCTTGGGTGCCTGGTCAGTGATCCTTTCCCTCTTACCCAGCGCAGAAGCAGTAGTGTCAAAAGGTCTTTTTCATCTTGATTAAAACAGCTTAAGATTTTTCCCTCTCAGTGCATGAGTGGCGGGTAAAATAAGTCTCCTTACTGTGTTTAAAACAACTGGCATTCCCACAGTGTCCATGCCGACCCAGAACATGAGGTCCTTCTGTGACCTGCCTAGTCCAAATGTGCAGCAGATGGCAGCCCCTGCCGTCCTTTATCAGGTTATGTAGGTAGGTCTGAATCCCAAGCTGCGAAAAAGAAAAGGCCTAGCTGAAAATATTATCTCCTAGTCTTTCTGTCTTGTCTTGAAGGTGCTTGACATCCTCCAGCACATCCAGACCCTCGACCCCGGGCAGCACGGGGCGGTGGGCTATCTGGTGCAGCACACGCTCGAGCACATCGAGCGCAAAAAGGAGGAGGTAGGCGTGGAGGTCAAGCTGCGCTCTGATGAGAAGCACAGGGATGTCTGCTACTCCATTGGGCTCATTATGAAGCATAAGAGGTGAGTGTCGTGGGTCCTCCTGTCCTCCGGAACCATCCCAGAGGGGCCGCAGTGGGCGCAGGAGCCGGCTGGAGGAGGATCTGCCTCTTGGAGCAGCAGCTGGGTGCCCCTGATCGCTACCTCACCGAGTGCCCCACCATCGAAGACAAGCTGAGCTGCCTCTTCACATTTGTTTTTAAGCAGTGACTCACTTTTCTAACTGACCTCCAGACCCTTCTCTGTGCAGGAAGATGCAAGCAACTCTACACACAGAGTTGTTTCTCTCATTTCTTCATTGTTCTTAACCTCTTCCCCTTTAACCTCCATCTCTTCAAGTCTGAGTCATGGGTATGGATTTCTGGCGCCATAGTCTGTGCATGTGCTCTGTTTACCAGGCCAAACTGACCTCTCCAAACTGACAATACTGGTTCACATCCCAGTGACAAAGGAGGAACTGAGAGTTCCTGTTAGCACCAACAAGTGTCACTGCTAGGCCTTTAAAAATGTCCTTCCTTTGTTATGGTTTTAATTTACGTTTCCCTAATTCCCAAGCAGGCTGAAGTTCTTTCTATAGGTTTCCTGATATCCGGGCTCCCTTCAGGAAGTGCTGCTTCAGGTGTTTTGCTTATTCTCTGTACAGTACCCATCTTCCGTACTGACCTGTCATCATCTTCTCCTTGTTCTGCACACTGGTGTCTGTGTGACAAGTCGCAGCTGTCTTCCCAGGTTGGGAATTCCATTCCTTTAGTGTGTCCTTTTTTAAAAAACTTTGTTATGGAAATTTCCACACACAGAAGAGTAGAGAGGGGAGTGAGAGGCACCAGGGTGAGGTTCCTGTCACGGAGTCTCAGGAGCTCTCTCATTGCCCACCTCCACCCTTCGTCCCCTCCTCCCCACTGTAACTCACACCAGGTGCCATTCCACTGCATACTAGTTCAGTATGTGTCTTCAGAAGGGAAGGGCTCACTCGCACTCGCTTTAATACATTTACCATTCTGTTGTCACATCGAAAAATAAGCAGTTCTTGAGCCTCACCCAGCATCTTGTCCAGAGCTATTTCCCTGGTTACCCTGTTTTTGATGGAGTCTGTCTGAATCAGGGTCCTTTATTCTCTTAATTGTATTGCTGTCAAATTAATTGGTTTTCTTTGTGAATTGTAGTTTTAGCACCTCATTTAAGAATTGTTTCCTGTCAAAGATACTTTATTTTGGAAGTCCTGCGTTGCATACCTAGGTCTTTGCTTTACTAACGATCACTGTTGGCGTGTTGTGATCAGGTCAGTGTCCTGATGCCTTTACTTTTGGATGACCAGTTGCCCTGTCACTCTTCATTGAAAAGTTCAGTCTTTTCTAAATGAAAAGTGGTGTGTTGACAGTAGAGCGTTTATAGAGGGGCAGGGTGGCCCGAGCCTCTATACTAACACGAGTAACAGCAGGTGAATTGGTAAAAACGTGAACCTAAGAGAAGTGAAGCCATTATCTCTGTGTTTCACAGGCGCTGTGACAGGTTCCCAGGGAGTTGACTTGTCATTCCTCCTCTGTTGGTCAGGTATGGCTATAACTGTGTGATCTACGGCTGGGACCCCACCTGCATGATGGGACACGAATGGATCCGAAACATGAACGTGCACAGCCTGCCTCACGGCCATCACCAGCCCTTCTACAACGTGCTGGTGGAGGATGGCTCCTGTCGATACGCAGCCCAAGGTGAGAGGCTGGCCCTGTCGGGACATTCCACGACACCTGGGCATATTTTAAGCACAAATTTGAATACTCATATGTGGGTCTTCAGTACATTTAGAGGTGGCACTGGTCCTATGGCTAACCTTGTAGGACCATACTCAGCTAAACATGGCTGGGTGTGCACTGGTGCAGCCCATGTCCTCTGTCCCCCTGAGACTGGCTGCCAGTTGTTTTCTCTCATTTCTTCGTTGTTCTTAGCCTCTTCCCCTTTGATCTCCATCTCTTCAAGTCTGAGTCCCAGAGATACCCTCGGGTGGCCATTTGCGGGAACTGCAGTCCACACTACTGGTGCTCAGGGTCAGCAGGCGTTGGTAACCCTTGATAGGTGTGTGTAGCACTGCCCTCCCTAACAGGTGCCAGCCCAGGGCAGATCTGAGATGGGGGCCATTGGGACTGAGATGGAGGCTGGAGGACAAAAAACCCTCAGCAAGTCTGCCTTCTCTTTGCCCCAATGCTTTCCATCTCTGTCTAATAGGTCGGATTGGTTGTATGCCTGATTGCCAAGGGTTCACATTAATTTTATTAACACGAGTGCTGACGAAGCAGGCAGGCAGCAGCCTGATATGTGTCATCTCCATGTGAGAACCCCTGTCATTTTATACCTGCTGAGACTGAGGCGCGTGAGGCCAGTTACTTTTAACTTGGGAGAATGAACTTGAAGCCGGCTTGACAGAGAACTTCACCCTCACCCATCATACCGCACCTCTTCATTTCTGGCCTGAAACATGAGGCTTGACCTTTGTAAATCCAATAAGAGAAACAATGAATATATAAAAATGCCAGAAGTTTACAAAAGGCTGGGGAAAGTTTTTGTGTTGATTATTGTTAATTCATCAGGAGGCTGAGAGAGGATCCTCCAGAGCAGTAGTGTCAGAAGTCTGTTTACTGCCACCATAGGTCACTTCCCCCATGGCCCTTGTGCTGGGTGAAGTGTAAGAGGATTTTGCTGGGCTTCCCATGTCAGATAGGCTGTGGCAGTCATGTTATTTATCTTTCAAAGCTACATTAAATCAAAAGTCATACAAATACTTTCTAAAAATCAAAAAGTGATTTGGAAATTATTGAATGATTTGCTGGACCATTTGTACTACCACTAATCCCTTAGTGAGCCATTTCATACTGTGCTTCCTGCAGCATTTTGCAGGAATAAAGGAGAACTTTCTTTTTATCAGCACCATGGGCCAGTGTCCACAGCTGCACAGCCTGCAGTCCCTGTCCACATGGAGGGCTGGTGTGAAGACTTGCAATCTACACAAGTTTCTGGAAACATTTATATCGACTTGAAAATGGGCTTTTTGGATGGGTGTCTGAATTATCCTGTTGAAGATTCTGGAATTTATCCTTTATCAAATCTAAGTAACATGCAGTGTGAGGTTTGCAACAAATAACATTGAAGAACATTTAATATCTGGGTGTCAGTTTTACCATCTCTAAAGTGGAGATTGATCTAAGTGGTTGTGAGTAATGTTAGCAAGTTGTCTTGCTTAATTTTAAGTTTTGAGACATGGAAGGTTCTAAAACCTGAAAAGCTGCTCTGGCCTGCAGAGTCCATCTTTGCTGGCAGTTCTGTGGGTACTTGGAACTTCAGTGCTTCCTGGGGGCCAGAGTGAAGGGGAGGGAGTCTTCATGTGCTCCCCAGGTGTGTCAGCACACCTGCTCCTCAGAGTGCTCCCGCAGCTCTGGGCCCTCTCCTTGGCTCTTGCAATCTTGGTAACCGTTTACATGCTGGTGACTTTCAAAGCCGTATTTCCATCCCGAGCTTCTGGGATGCACGCCTGCATCTTATAGTCCTTGGTAATCTGCACACAGTGGGCTCTCAGGATCTTCAGGTGCCTCAAAAAAAAAAAAAAAAAATCCCCTTTCTCAGCACTAGGGATTGAACCCAGGGATGCTTTATCACTGAGTTACATCCCCAGCCCCTTCAATTTTTAATTTTGAGTCAGGGTCACACTAAGTGTCTGAGGCTTGAGGCTGACCTTAAATGTGTAGTCTTTCCTGCCTCAGCCTCCTGACTAGCTGGGATCACAGGCTCATATCACTGTGCCCAGCTTAGATGCTCTTAAAACACTGGACTCCCGGTGCTGCCCCTGCCCCAGCCTGCTCCTGCACGTCTCATCTCACTGCGTGGGGACCAGCTCTACCTTCTCAGTTTCTTCATCCTCATGCATCCAGCTAGTCAGATGCACCCCCGCCCCCAATCCCCGGCCCCGGGCCTGGCACCTCCACTGGGTGTGCGTCTTTCCTGCCTGTGTTATTGCACACTTGCTGCCGAGACAGAACACACGGTGCTCTTGGCGGTCCAGGCTGCTGTGTGTCCACCTGTGCAGCTTCCCTTCCATCCCCACCTTCATGCTCCAGCATGTTCCATGCTTCTCTCCTTGCAGTTGACCTTTTGCTCTCCTTGAGCTCTTCATGCAGGTGGCTGACGTTCAGTCAGTGTTCAGAGGTCCCCATTGCCACAGAACTTTTGTAGCTGTTCTTTGTTATTGTTGTTTGAAAATGAGGATCCAGCCAGGGTTGCGTACTGAGTCTGGTTGTTCCTCTTCAGTCTCTTGTTCAAGAACAGTGCTCGCTCTTAATGCTCCTTGTCCTTGTTCCTCTTCACCGTGACTCTGGCTGGTTGAGGGGTCCGAGCTGGTTGTCTTGTGAGCTGTCGAGCTTTCAGGATTTGTCTCCTTGTTTTCTTACCTGGGTGTTGTCCTACAGACCAGAAGTTTTCTGGAGCTTGATTAGATCGGGGTAAGTATTTTCCTAAGGAAGTTTAATGTCAGGTGCTGTGTGCTCCACTCAGAGGCCCCTGGGACTCAGTGACCCACCATCACTGATGCTGAGTTTCACCAGATAGCAACTTGCTAAAAGGGACAGTTTTCCCTTTGCAATTAGCAGAAAATCCATGGAGTCACACTGGCATCCCATGAATGTCCCTTCTCTGGTGACCTGTAATTCTGTGGTTTGCTCTGGCACCTGTTGGCTGTCCCTCCCTAAGTCATTCTGTGAGAATTGCAGTCTGTTCCCCCAACAGCTTCCCATGCTGCCCTGCCTCTCCCAACTCCCCCCTCCCGTCCCCCGTAGATGCCTGGATTTTTATTTAATCAATGTATTGTGATTGTTTGGAACAATTTTATGCTCACATGAGCCCATATTTAGCCAGTGGGAGACCTTCAGAGGCTAAATTTTTTAAACACTCAGATGTGATTTTAAACATTTCTGGGTTATTTTATTTGCATTTGATTTGGTTTTAGCTGGGTGTGGTGGTGCACACCTATAATCCCAGCTTCTCAGGAGGTTGAGGAAGAAGGATTGCAAAATTGAAGCCAGCCTGGGCAACTTAGCAAGACCCTGTCTCACAATAAAGTAAAAAGGACTGGAGGAATGGCTCAGTCTGGAGGAATGGATCAGTGGTAGAGGGCGCCCAGCACGGGTGAAGCCTTGGGTTCAACCCCCGCACCACAAATGCACACACACAATTTGTTTTTAAAACTTGTCTTGATCTAAATTTTCAAGCCTTGTTGTCTCCAGTGATTCTACTAACCTGGGTAGAAATCATTAATAATGCTTTTATAGTTATTAGCCCACCACAGAGTGTTGAAAAATAAATTATAAGCCATAAACCTGTATGATATCTTTAAACAAGAGAATTCTTCCCTCAAGATGCCAGATTTCTCCTAAGCAGCATCTTGCATGTATATAACCTGTCGTACCCACCAGGGGGCATGCTTTAACACTGGTTGCTGTCCCTGCTGCCTTGTCTATTTCTCAGATACCGGGGAAGACCAGTGTGGTGAGTGCTGGGGACAGAAGTCAGCTGCCCACATTGGAAGCTCAGGAATTCAACTGCCATGTGAAAATCTGGTTCTTACATGCTGTGCCTATAAGGGTGCAGTGTGCCTCGTGGGGTGCTCTGAGTGTGGTGTGCCCTTTCCTAGTGGTAGTTCCCTTTCCCTAATTTTTCTTATACTTCCACAGTAAACTTTCCACCCACTTAAACAGTCCATGGGAATCTGCACATGCTGAGTGAGGATCCCCCATACAGGGGTGGGGCGTAAAGTGTCATATAAATTGTAAAAGTCTCAAGCACCGTTCATTTGCAGCCTAGCCGCCCCACCCTTCGGTCTCTTGAGACACATTCGGACATATGTATAGACGCCCATGGTCCCTTGTTCAAATAGCAGCACAGTGATCCTTCGTGAGGACTTGCCTGGGAATGGGGGCCTCTCCAGACTGGAATACCAAGCTGCAAGTAAATAAGCCGGTTGCAGGTGTTTAGAGTGATTTGTGTAAGTAAACACACGACAGTACCAAGACTCCTCCAGGGATATACGGGAGATTCACACAGGACCATAAAGACACACTGCTGGTCCTTCCCCACAGAAGGGGGCACCAGGACAGGGCCCTACCCACGGAGGACTCGAAGGTCATCCTTCCATAGTATCTATTTGTATATTTTCAGGCAGCTGAAAATTTAAAATTAATTAAGCAAACACTTTCTCTGAAAACTTCAAGGGAATTGGGGAGACGTCTCAGGATTTTTCAGCACTTTTAAGGGTCCCCTGGTTCATCTTTTGCTCAATTAAGTTTTGTGGTTGTGAGGTTCATCCTTCCTTATCAAGTAGAGTCTTTGAACCTTCTGATATAGTGACTTGGTCTTGTCCCCTCACAGTACACAGTTGCCAGCTCCGTGATGTTTTCTGCTGTAGAGGAACGTGCTCTGCTTTCCTCTGCTCCCTGGGGCTGGGAGCCAAGCAGGCAAACGCTCCGCATCCCGCCGGGCTCTCCAGCCGCCGGAGTGCCGGGTCACCATCTGCACCTTCGCTTCCCTCCTACGTGCGTCCCACTGCTGCCTGGACATTTCACAACAGCCTTGGTTGGGGCCCACACCCAGAATTCTGTGCAATAGCTGCCTGGTCGTGTTCTCCCAAGGTCTGAGGACAGTAGCCTCTTTTCTTCCCTCTTGCCAATGTGCAGAGGCCAAGAGCTATGGGCATCAAGCTGCTGCTCTGCATCACTGGGGTTGGGGCGGCTGCTACTCCGCATGTCTTGGTTTCTTTTTTTCTCTTAATATATTTTTTTTTTTGGTTGTAGATGGACACAGTACTTTCATTTATTTATTTATGTATTTTTATGTGATGCTAAGGATGGAACCCAGTGCCTCACATGTGAGGAAAGCGCTCTGCCTCTGAGCCCCAGCCCCAGCCCAGCGTGTCGGTTTCGGTTTCTTTAGAGCAGGTCCCTCTGACCTGAGCACGGCCGACATTGTGGCCCACCTGATTCTTCGTGATGGGACCACCTGTGCACGGGAGGGAGTTTGGCAGCATCCTGAGCTCTGCCCGCTACCAGCCAGTAGCAACTCCCAGTTCTGACAACCAAAAATGTCTTCAGGGATTGCCAGCACCAGTGCTCCCACAAACTGGCCTCAAAGCAGGTGGACTGTCTCCATCCTGCCTGTCACTGAGAGGCGTAGGGAGTGGTCCCTTAGAGCCAAGGGCACTCGACCTCTTGGTATCCCCAGGTCCTTTCCCTTCCTAATACTCCCACCAGCAAATCCACGTGTGGCGTCCTTGGTAGCTGCCTGGTTAAGGCACAGGCCTGTTGCCCTCACTGTAGGCCCTACACAGAGAATGTGCCTGGGACTGGATTGCAGGGGCAGCAGAGGGCATTTTCGGAGTGTGCAAGCCACCCAGCTTCCATCTTGAAAAACCAAGGTGCCGTGGCTCTGAGCGCCAGTCCCCTTCACTCTGCTCCCTTCTCACAGGGGCAGACAGTGTGGGGACACCCCGTAGCACCGTTACATCTGGTTCCCAGAGCTCTGGAGGAGCTGGTCCTTGGGTAGGTCCTTCCTCTGTACTGCATCTTGCCTGGCACAGGAGGCATCAAGAGGGGCTCTGGGCTGTGCTGTAAAACCACCCCAGAGCCTGGCATGCTGTAAGCCCCTGATTTAAAAGAATCTGTGGGAGACAGCCATCCATGCTACATAGTGTCCTGGTAGCTGGCGTTGGCTCTTCTAAGGCTTTTGCTTTTTCGGGGGGCGGGTGGTACTGGGGATTGAACTCGGGGGCATTCAACCACTGAGTCATGTCCCCAGCCCTATGTTGTATTCAAAGACAGGGTTTCACTGAGTTGCTTAGCACCTCGCCATTGTTGAGGCTGGCCTCAAACTGCAATCCTCCTGCCTCAGCCTCTTTGAGTTGCTGGGATTATAGGCAGGGGCCACCATGCCCATCGGCTTTCTGGACTTTTCTAAGTATAGTGTGTGTTTATCCCCATCTCCCCCATAGCTTCCCCCTTCCTTCACTGCCCAGTGTTTTGCTGAGTTAATGTGCCATTACTTTTATTTGCCCAAGGATGCAAAGTTGATTTTACCAACATTGCTTAAAAGCTTCCATAAGTGCTAAAGTAAACTAGGTGGGTGGTGCCTCTAATCCCAGCAATTTGGGAGGCTGAGACAATATGACAAGTTCAAGATTACAAGTTCAAGGCCAGACTCAGCAACTTACCAAGACCCTGTCTCAATAAGGGCTGAGGGTGTAGCTCATTGGGGGTTCAGTCCCCAGAACTACAGTTTTTTTTTAATTAGTGCTAAAGTAATCTACATATGTTCATCCTTGCACATTGTTTATGATTTCTTTAGCAGCATTGATTCTTAAACTGATACATTCCTTGCCACACTCTTAAGAAACAGCATATTAGCACAGAATTCCTTTAGACCCTCTTGTTTTGTGGCGAAGAGGAGAAGTATAGATGGAGTCACCCCAGTCTTTCCCTCTCTCCAGAGGCAAACGTCAGGCCAGATCAGGCCTTCCGAAAACTGCCTGCATTCACCTGTGTGCCCTGGAGGTGCCAGGCCTCTGCATGCCCTGAGCTGTGCGCCGAGATGTCTGTTGCACATCGAGACTTCATATGTCCCCTGTTTGTGTTGGATTGTCTGCGCACAGCATGGCTTTGTCTTGATGGGAGGCTGCCCTGGGAACACAGCCGTGGGGTGTTCTACCCCGCCCAGCTCCTTCCTGGAGCTGGGTCATGGAGGTCATGGCTGAGTTTCTTCTAGATCAGAGGTCAGACCCAGTCTCCTGCAGCAAGAAAAGATGCGCAAGATGCCATCCTTCCGTTGGTCCCCTGGAGGAGCCATGTCTCGAGTTTGTGGGGGAGACTGAACTTGTCAAAGGACTTCACCCTTTAAACACCTTGCCTATAATACAATTTTTTAAAAATTTTTTTAGTCGCAGTTGGACACAATATCTTTATTTTATTCATTTACGTTTATGTGGTACTGAGGATCGAACCCAGGGCCTCACACATGCTAGGTGAGCGCTCTATCGCTGAGCCACAACCCCAGCCCCCGCCAGTATAATGCCCTTTTGTATAATTCCATTTAAAGCTTATTTCTAGTTATCTAGTGGCAAAGTGGAGAGGGAAGAGGGCCGGGCCTGGGCTGCTGGATCTTCAGGGCCCGCCTACTAGTGCTCATCTCGCTGGACCACGCAGGAGCTCTGGGAGGTGGCGAGGAACCCTCTTGGTAGCAGAACGCGGGGTGGGTCTGAGGCATGTACCCAGGTGCAGGTGGCTTCTGAAGCTGAGCCACTGCAGAAATGAGTGAGCAATGGTTACCCTATTGTGGCCTTGGGCTATTGGTTAGCTAGGGCCTGAGGGGTGTGACAAGACCCTAGTCTCCATTCCATGGAGACTCCACTGGGTTGTTGTTGCCAAATATCTTGCTCAGAGAACAGAAAAATGTTTCTCTTCCCTGTGCAGCCATGGGGGGCCTTTGCCACCTCCCCAGGGCCACACCCTGCCTTTTTCCTTTCACCTCTAAACTCCATGGTCTTTCCTTTTCACCCACCTCAAAAATGCCACTTGACAGGAGTGACGGGGTGCTCTGGAGAAAAGACACTGCTGAAGCATTAACGAGAATGTCCCTGTGCCTCTTTGCCAACAGAAAATCTGGAGTACAACGTGGAGCCTCAGGAGATCTCTCACCCCGACGTGGGGCGCTACTTCTCGGAGTTCACGGGCACTCACTACATCCCCAACGCGGAGCTGGAGATCCGGTACCCGGAGGATCTGGAGTTTGTCTATGAAACGGTGCAGAATATTTACAGTGCAAAGAAAGAGAGCATAGATGAGTAGAGTCCAGAGGAGGACATCGTGCCTTTGCCGCTGCTGCTATCTCCCAAGAGAACAGGGTTCCGGCGGAGACTCTCCAGGAGCCCTCTGGACTCACTGTCAGCAAAGCCACTGCACCAGTGGGCTGGTCGCCTCCTCCCCAGTTGAATGACATGTGCTCTCCGCCAGCTGCAAAGACAATGTCGCTCTCCGCCTACACTAGTGAATTAACTCGAAAGGCACTGTGTTCAGTGGCATGGCTTGTATGCTTGTCCTGTGGTGACGTTCGTGACATTCTGTCCTCATGAAGTCTCACAGCCAACACCTGTTCTTTTTATCCACTGCCATCCTCTGTCTGTCTCCATGTCTCAGAACATTTCACTCACTGGGCAGATGGGCTTGTCCATTTGCAGTAATTTCTTTCTGATGTCTCCGTGGGACGTGTGCGGTCTTGAGTCAGGCTTGTCTGTCTGTTACCCTGAATTTCCTGGCGTATTCGGAGGTAAAGTCGTTCGCTGTCTTGGCAGCACCTTGGAGATGGAGATGTCAACAAGCAAATGGTAATTAGAATCTTTAGAACTTATTTTCTTGCTGATACATGAAACACAGATTTTAAGTGTTTGTCTCTCTCTCTCTTTTTTTTTAATTTAAATTGGGAGAATAACAGTTTTCCCTTCCAAATTCCTCTCTTGGAATTATGCACATTTCTATAAATCATGAGTTTTCTATTTTATTACATAAGATTCTTTAGGAAATGCATAATAATGGCTTTCGTGGATTTTTCCACATTCATCTTCTGTTTCTTTAAAAT
Source organism: Callospermophilus lateralis (assembly GCF_048772815.1). Taxonomy (NCBI): domain Eukaryota; kingdom Metazoa; phylum Chordata; class Mammalia; order Rodentia; family Sciuridae; genus Callospermophilus; species Callospermophilus lateralis. The sequence goes on along the minus strand of NC_135305.1, from coordinate 154,953,451 downwards.
GACTACTTTATTTTTAATCTTAAAAAAATCTGCTCCAGTATCATGAGTAGGTCTTAAATCAGTGATGGGTTCTATTTTTTTCTAGTGAGCCACACAGATCTGTTGTTGAAATAGTCTCTCATAAATTGTACTCTCTGGTCTCCAAAGACCAAAAAGTGGGGTTCCACTTTTCTAATCGAAAAGAAAAAACTAATGAACCTTAATTTTCTTTTTAAAGAAGGAGGGATTCCACACCTTTGTCATTCCTTAGAGTCACTTCCAGACCCTTTGAATGTGGGGGGGTAGAAAGAAGTCAGTGTCTTTCATGTGAAGCGTGTTGGCTGGTGGGAAAAAAGGGGTGTGTGTGATCTGGCTTCTCGGGCCATCGGTGCCCAGAAGCACCAGGACGAAGCCTGTGTCCTGGTCACTTGGGAAAGCCCGGTCCTGCCCGGGCTGCCTGGCTCCTTTTCCATGTTCTTAGTAACTGAGCTGAAGGGACCGAGTCTGCAGTTCTGGAGTTGCCGCCACTTGCCACCTGCCAGTTCTCAAGTGAGCTAGCTTGTGATTAGCCGTAGAGCTCACTCCTGGAGTTAGGACTTAGTTACTTTGCGCTCTGCATTTAAAATGCATAATCCATTTGCTGTAGCCAGCGAGGCTTTAGGAGGCCGCAGTCCAGCCAGCCTCGCACGTGTCTGCCATTTGCATGCAGTATTCTCACCGCGTTGAATGACTGCTTCTTGTTTACCCTTTGGAAACCCTGGGATGACCAAGGTTCGGGGAACCCACCTAAGACCACTTCCTAACAAGTGAAGGCCACTAGGCGGTTACTGGAAGGAGATGGGGACTTGGCCGGCCGGCTCCTTCCGCCTGAAGTAGCTGCCACCCAGTGTCTGTGTTCCTCATCAGTCAAATCCAAAGTCAGGTGATTTGAACTTGCATTTGAAAATGTAACCACTCACAACACCTATCCTGCCTGAGGTGGCGGGATTTCACACTACTCTCGCTTAAGGGTAAAAATTAGATAATATGGAATTAACGTTAATGAGATGCATTACTAAGAAACCTTGGAGCATGCTGAGTTATAACTGTTGGTTTTTCGGTTTGATTTCCTTTTTTCTTAGAGTAACATCAAAGCCAAGAAAGATGGTTTTACCTTTACTGACCCAACTGTAAATATGTATCTAGACTGTTTTTAAATGTGTTTCCTCATGAATGCTTCATTTGGCTCCAGGAAGCCTGTATCACCTGTGTAAGTTGGTATTTGGGCACTTTATATTTTTCTAAAAACGTGTTTTGGATCCTGTACTCTAATAAATCATAAGTTTCTTTTTAAAAATTTTTCCAAAAGTTTTCTCCGTTTTAAAAAGCCCTGTTATAAAAGTAGAACTTTCACAATGTTAAAATATGAAATATTTGGATATAGTAACTTCTTTTCTCTTCAAATGAATGCCAAGATTTTTTTGTATAATGATTAATAAATGGAACTTACCCAGAGAAAACCATGCAAATGGCCTGCCCAATTTCGTTTCAGAACAAAAAGCCCAGCCGCAATGAAAGAAGGATCTCTAGGCTCTCTTCTGATGGAGTGTGAAAGGTTTGCCCTGTGAGTCCTTGACAGTGGTGGGGGTGCCATGTGCCGGGGTTTCCTTGCCAGGCCGTTACTTACCAGCTGTAGTAGCTTTACAGTCTCACCTGTTTTTTTTTGTTGTTGTTTTTTTTTTTTAAGAGAGAGGCAGAGAGAGAGAGAATTTTTCAACATTTATTTTTTAGTTATCAGCGGGCACAACATCCTTGTTTGTATGTGGTGCTGAGGATCGAACCCGGGCCGCACGCATTCCAGGCGAGCGTGTACCGCTTGAGCCACATCCCCAGCCCTACCTCACCTGTTTAATCATGTGAAAATACATGTCAACTGAGAGCTGCAGATATCTGCAGGAGAATCAGGTCTGCAGTGTGTCTGGTCAGTGTCGCCCAAGCACTGCGCTACGCACGGTGGACCCAGTGTCCTCCGCAGCATGCCTCTGCCCTGTTACTGCCATGTGAGGGCAGTAGTTAGGGCTACACAGGGTCAGCGATTTCCTGCCGTCGTGTTCCTCCCGGCCATTAACACACTGCTGTGCAGAGTGACTTTCCCAGGAGGGCAGACAGCTGGTCGAGTCCTCCTAACCTGGTAGGACCTAGAATTCTCACTCCTGGAGATGCTGGTGGCTGTGTTGCATGTGTGTACTGAGCTGCGGGCCAATGTGGAGCCAGGACTCCTGGTAACCCCCTAGCAGCTCTGTGGGCAGGGCCTGTTGGCAGGCGCGGACTGTCTCTGTTGCATGTCCTTCATTATCAAGATGTAAAAAAGCATCCTGACTCAAGGGCTCTACAGAAGCAGGCTGTAGGCGGGGTTGGCTGCAGGCCAAGTTCTGCTGACCCTGCTGAGATGTGCGTGGGCTAAGGTTAGTGCCCGCTGCAGGCAGGGAAGTCCAGATGGGACGGCTGGTGGGTGGTGGGAACCCAGGTCTCCCAAGGTTGCCAGGAACCCGTAGCTCCAGCCCCTCAGACCCACACTGTCAATAAGGAGCAACGCCCTTGCCTTGCTTTGTCCCCTGTGGTACTGCGATGGCACCCAGAGCCTCGTGCACACCAGGCAGGCGCTCCATGCTGAGCCATGCCCCCCAGCCCCCTCGCAATCCTCTGATCCCTCCCCCCCAGCTTTATCATTTTAGTTCTGAAATTCTAGAATCTTGAGACTCTAGGACTTCCTTCCTTGTTTAAAATGTGCGAATATAGAATAAACATGGCCACTTGGCAGTGATCGCATTAGGGCAGTGCAGGCTCTGTAATACAGACCCCAGAACACTGTGGCTCAAGCCCAAGAGAACTCCCCTGCAGGGGTGACCCTGGGCGGGAGAGGAGCTGGCTCGCGGCCCTCAGCAGGCATTTGGAGGCTGTGTAAGTGGGCCTCTCCACCCAGCCCTCGGGAGGGGTTTCCTGGAGTGCCACACCATGCCACCTGTGTTGACAGGCAGCACCAGTCTCCGGCTCAGTCACCCCGTCTCAGCAGGATGCAGTGGGGTACCCCTTACAGGTCCTGCTGCTGTGGCGAATTCAGACCCCCACACAGATGGCTGTGCAAGGGGAGGAGAGGGTCGGTCCTCCTGGCGGGGGGTGTTACATACGCTGTACCCACCTCAAGCCAGAACTTGAGTTACAGGGCTGCACCCCAACTCCAGAGGCTGGGGAGTCCCTTCCTGGTGGGACATTTACCTGTGTGCCCCCCACCCTGCGTGGCCTCCACCCGAGGTTCCTGATGGGCTCTGCAGGTTCTCCCTCGGCCTTGGGGATCAGCGACTGACAGCTAGCCCCAAGTCCCTTTTGGAGATGAAGCAGGGACTGGACACCTGTTATCAAAGCTCCCGTTAGGGAGAAGGAGGGAGGAGACACCCCGCATCACTGGTCTCCAGCAAGGTGACATCCTTCTTAACCAACCTACTAGTGCCAGTAAAGTGCCTGAAGTTCTCTTCCAGAACATTCCCACCTACTTCACGGTCTTGTACTGCATATTAACCAAGATGAATATGGTTGTTTAACTGAAACATGTTTAATGGTCCTTTGTTCAGTGATTTCATCCTTCCTTCATTCATTCGTTCATTCATTCATTCAATTTTTGCAGGTGGGTCTCAGTGGCCTCACTCTCCAGCCATCCTCCTGCCTCAGCCTCCTGAGTAGCTGGGACTGCAGGCACCCGCCCCTGCGCCCAGCTGCAGACTCCACTTTCAGCACAGAAGCAGGAGATCCCTGCCTCTTGTTTCCTTGCAGTCTTGAGAGCAGCTCGTTTCTGCCTCAGCGCCTGTCCTTCCTGTCCTTCCTGTCCTTCCCTTGCAAGAAACAGCTAAGAGCAACAGGAGGCTGTGTTCAGTCTGTGCAGGCTGCTGGCCGCCTCAGCTAACTAAGGGCTGTGGCTCCCCCTTGCAGGTTGTCAGCAACACCGTCCCAAATGGGACCCCAGCCCAGCTCTCCAGCTCTCTGCCTGCTGCAGGGTCTGCCCAGCCTGCGGGGCCAGGCCTAGCCATAGTTTATGTCACAGCGCTTCTCCTCCCAGTGACTTTCTTCAGGTTTATAGTGGGCGCGGACAGTTCTCAGGAGACGTCTGCGTGTTCAAGTTGCAGGATTTAGGGGAAGCTAGAGAGCCCTTGGGACTGGGACAGTGGCCTTCCCATTGCCAACACCCAGTGATTCTCTTGGTTCCTTGACGGTCTATCATGGGTCGCAGGATGATCGTCCACTACCATGCAGAGGGCCTGACCCTTGGGATCCTAACATCACCCACTGCAGTGTCTCTCAGCCTGTTTTTTGGCACTGTCCCCTTTAAGAAGCTACAGGGGAGGCTGAGGCAGGAGGATCACAAGTTCAAGGGCAACTTGGAGAGGTCTTCTCTCAAAATATTAAAGGGCTGGAGATGTAGCTCAGTGGTAGAACATCCCTGGCACTAGGGGAGAAAACTGCGGGGTAAAGCTCAGGAGAAGCCATTTTCCTGAGCCTCTGCCACCCTTGAGGGAATGGGTCCCTGCTCTCTTACCCGCTCTTGCTGGTTGATGCCGGTACCTAGTCTTTGAGGGTCTGCCAAAAGTGCTGCCTTTCCTTGTGCCCGGAGCTTTGGTGAATATAGGAGAAGGACATCTCTGTCCCCTGTAAGGGCTAAAATGTCTACTGTGGACAAAGACCTTTTGGATTATATGCTACAAAATCCTCTTTGTTAGTATATTGACTCCACCCACCCAAATCTCTTGAAGGCTGTTTCTTTTTTAAAAGTCCTCAATTATGGGCTGGAGCTGGGGCTCAGTGGTAGCACACTCGTCTGGCATGTGTGAGGCCCTGGGTTTGGTTCTTGGCACCACATAAAAATAAATACATAGGGCTGGGGATGTGGCTCAAGCGGTAGTGCGCTCGCCTGGCATGCGTGCGGCCCGGGTTCGATCCTCAGCACCAAATACAAAGATGTTGTGTCCGCCGATAACTAAAAAATAAATATTAAAAATTCTCTCTCTCTCTCCCTCCCTCTCTCACTCTCTCTTAAAAAAAAATAAATAAATAAATACATAAAGGTATTGTGTCCAACTACAACTAAAATATATATATATATTTTTTTTTTAAAGTCCCCAATTAATTGAAAGGGTTTTATGTTTTGTTTTGTTGCCTCTTATAAAAATGGGATAATCAGGGCTATCCCGGCTCAGGCCTGAGTCGCGGCGACATGGCTAAAGTCACTAAGAAAGTTGGAATCCTTGGTAAAGATGGGACCCGCTACGGTGCCTCCCTCCAGAAAATGGTGAAGAAAACCGAAATCCGCCAGCAGGCCAGGTACACTCATTCCTTCTGTGACAAAACCAAGATGAAGAGATGGGCTCTGGGGATCGGGCACTGTGGTTCCTGTGGCTGGGGGTGCCTGGCCCTACGGCACCACGTCTGCTGGCACCGTGGAGTCTGCCGTCAGAAGGCCGAAGGAATTGAAGGACCAGCCGAAAGTCCCACCATATCACAAAACTGTGGCTTGCTGTTGGTTGCATTAACTGAGTGTTCTGATGTGACTGCATTCATATTGCCCTCTCAAAAGCGGTCTGTAAATGGAAGCCCTTCCGATTTGAATTGGAACGTTTTGCTAGACGGGTTATTGTGATCAGGTTTTTTCCTCCAGTAGTCAGATGACAGTGGCCTGAAACCAAGTCTTATAGCTTGGGTGAGTATGTGCTTAGCTTTTTTTTTTTTTTAACCACTGTTCAACTTCTCAGAGACACATTGACAGATTGTGCACAGTTTGTTTTAAAGGTAGAATGTGCTAAAATACACAAAGAACATACAAAAACTGAAAAACAAATGGGATAAGAGAAGCAGAGTGGGAAGACTCTGGGCAACAGCTACTGTCACCTGAAATGATTTCCTAAATATTTCCACGAGGTTAGTTAGAAAAATTTGAAAGCCCAAGGACCCCTCATGATCGGTGATTTGCTACCAATGGGAACGGTGAGGCCCGTGACAGTGAAGAGACCTTGATTTGGCCAAGGGCCTTTGGGCCGGACCACAGGGGCATTTCTCCTGCCCCCCCACTTGCCTCCTGGGTAGGGGCTTTGTGCCCTCGGATACCCTATAGTGATGCCATCCCTGATTATTTGGGACTCACGCCTTGTTTGCTCAGCGAGCTCCTGGCCAGGTCATTCCACTGGCATTTGTTTGGTTGAAGGAAAAGAGGACAGGCTCTCCCTCTGTCCCAGCAGTCTGTGCGCTGGAAGTTTGGGGAAACCCTATTCCGAGCCTGCAGAGGCTTTTTACGGGGAGTCGCTTCTGCCAGTGCTGTTTCCTCTATGGCAGGAGCTGCCCAACTGTTTCTGCAAAGGGCCAGATAGTATGCCGTTCTGGATTCCTGGGCCAGATGGTTGCTGTCGCAATTACTCTGCCATTGCGGTACGAAGCAGCCGCAGACAGCTCATTCAGAGCGAGTGTGGCTGTGGGCCAGGGTGGCCCTCGGCCTGCGTGTGCCTAAAGAAACACCTAGACTTGTTCTTTTAAGGAAGTCTAAGCAACATCAAAAAGTTGAAAAGGGTTGTGGGGTGCCGGGTGCCCCCTGATAGAGCTCGCACTTAGCCCCCTCGAGGCCCAGAGCACAATCCCCACCTCCCAAGCAAACGAAAAGTTAGGGAAAAAAGTGGAATAGAAACCCAGGTGCCCAGCACCAGGACTCACCACTGGACACCGGCTGTAGCTTTTTTATCTTCTTTTCAAGGTTGTGTGCCCTTTCTCCTGGGCCATTTGAAGACATCTCCAACTAGCCCGAACTTCTCCCTGAGTATTTGAGCTTATATCTCGGAAGCATGAGAACACAGTACCAAGCATACCTAAGGCGATTAATAGTGACGCAAAAAGTACATCCAAAACATGAAACTGAGTGGGATCAACCGCTTTATCATAAAATCTTAGGCCACTTCAGTTTGGAGCCACACCCTGGTCTATAGCTGGAGTCAGAGTGGAAGTGGGTTGGAACCGACAAAGAAGAGTGGACCCGGGCTGAGGTGCGGCTCGGGGCAGGGCACTTCCTAGCAAGCACAAGGCCCTGTGTTCCAACCTCAGCCATCCATGCCGAGCCCCTTGGCCCACGGTGAACCTTGAGGTTGCTAACAACAAAACAACCGCTGTCTCAGGTGAACCTAGGTTCCGGAACCTCCTCTCACCCTGGAGAAACCATCTGCTGCAGCAGGGAGCTCTACCATCCTTGAGGGAATGGGTCCCTTGCGCTTTCCAGACAATGTTGAGTGGGAATCCACAGGACAAGCACCATATCCTGTGTCCCCAGGCCCAGTGCTGAGCCCCTAACCCCCACAGGGCCTCACGAGGCTGTGCAGACTCAGCGACCCCCGAGGTCCCTTGTAGAGGCCTAGGCACCATCCTGTGCTCTCCTGATTTTTAAAATTAGTCATATCATCTAAGATCTTGACTTAATCCACCACATTCACTAAGAGAAGCTATTTGGGTCAAGGCAGGAGAACGGCCCATCCAGAGTTGGGAGCTGGACTTGTCCCTATGCAAGGCTGGAGGCTCTCAGCAGCTGCGTCTGCAGAAAACAACCGTCTCTTCTCAGGGTGCCAGTGAGCCAGGAAGCGCTGACGCGTGGAGATGCTGACTCTGTTCACACCCTCACTGCCCGCCCAGGCTGCCCCTGGCCACACAGGGGCACGGCCTTTGGTGTGCTGGCCCCAGCCTCTCTCTTTCTCCTAAGCAGCAGGCCAGCCGGCTGCATCTTCCATGCGTCTTCTCAGTGCTGGGGCTCTAACCAGGACTTTGCAAGCTCTACCACTGAGCTGCACCCCCAAGCCCACGTGTGCGCGCGCGCGTGTGTGTGAGTGTGTGTGTGTGGTTTTTGTTTTTGGTACCTGGGATTGAACTCAGGGGCACTCCACCACTGAGCCCCATCCCCAGCCCTATGTTGTATTTTATTTAGAGACAGGGTCTCACTGAGCTGCTTAGGGCCTTGTTAAGTTGCTGAGGCTGGCTTTGAACTCGCGATCCTCCTGCCTCGGCCTCCTGAGTGCTGGGATGACAGGTGTGCACCAACACGCCTAGATTTTTTTTCCTGTATTGCCCAGCAGGGCCCCCACTCCTGCCTCAGGCAGTCCTGCCTCTCCCTTCCAAGTGGCTGGGACTAGCAGCGTGCACCCCTGCACCTGGCCGTGGT